>NW_027180163.1:0-99680 GCF_036669925.1 Montipora capricornis | reverse complement strand
GGGGACCTGCGTTCGCAGCTAGTCCCACGCACCAAACACGGTGGCAAAAGTTGGCTAATGGGAAGGTGTTGTTGTGTAACGTTTCAGGCAGGGCAGGTGACAGGAGATGCGGTGGCGGTGTAAGGACTAAGGAAGGTGAGTTGTATTTGTGAAGTCCACTGCCTGAAATTGTAGGGTGAATGTCCGCCTCCATACTTGTGTGCACTGAAAAACTGTGATTTCATTCTCTCATTCTTGGCCGTACAGAGAGGGAGACGACGTGTTTATTTCAGCCGCATCGATTTCCATCGATAGGACGAGTGAGACAAGAAAATGCCAGCGGGTCGAGCTCTATCCTCGTGCATCGTTTCGAAAACGTAAGTGGATGTGTGTTTGTACTGCTCCATCGCGATAGATTTATTTTGCGTTGTGTTATGTTGCGTTCTGGAGAGCCCGTTTTGCATTGAGTAACTGAGGACCCGCCAGATCAGTTGGCGTTACATTTCTGTGGCCAACACTTTGTGGTTCTCTATGTTATCAGTTAATTGGATTGTTATCATAAAAAGTAAATCTTTCATGGTCAGGATAGTGTCTTATCGGCCCTTTGAATACGTACTGTCCGTGTTGAGCAGGGAACAGTAAGACTTTGAAGTGCGCTACGTCACGTAAGTCACGTTTTCGCAAGATCAATGTTGTAGTGTTGTAGCCTTCGTTGTATACATATCATCGGGCTAGGTTAACTTCAATCTAATTCAAAACAGTGCATGCATTTTTTACTTTTCGTATCATGATCTATTCTCACACGAAAATAAACGATACATGTCATAAACTATCTATAGATAAGTTCTCGCGCGCAAGCGCTCCCTTGTGAATACAAGTTCCACTTTTTTGTGTGAACTATTTTGTTTTTGTCGTATGTCTCATCTTTGACATATCGTTGGCATGTTGTGTTAAAAAAACCTGGTTTGGAATGTTCTTTCATTGAAAGAAACTGAGATTTTTTGAGATAATCAAGTGTACAGAAGGAAAAAGGGAAGCCTACAACAGGGGTATTCCCAGGCGGTCTCCATCCAAGTACTAACCCCGCCCGAACAGGGCTTAACTTCGGTGATCGGACGAGAACCGGTGTTTTCCCTGTGGTATGGTCGTAGACAAGTAATTTGCCGTGAAAATTAACTTTGTTATAAGGGAAAATGAAAACGAGGTCAGAGCAAGCACAATGTGCATTTGTCCTCTTGCCGTCAACGCAAGTGCCATGCAATCATGGTGCTGCTGCACACTGTACAAGAGCGATCGTTGTGTGCGCCTCGCTTTCAGGTTGGCTTTGGGCATTCCTTCCTTGGCCACGGATTGTAATCGGGACCACCATATCTCGTGGCCATGAGACTGGGAGCACCTTGTCCGCCGTGGAGCATTTACGGGCATCGCGGGCATCGCTTCTCGCCTTTTGGCTAAGATCAAGTGTAGTATCTGTTCTTATCAGCTTAATATCTGATACGCTGCTCATCGAGCAGCTCATATATTAAACTGATTTTTGAACTGGGCCGTGGAAAAGAGGCTTGCCTCGTCCCGGCCACGGGTTGCCTCGGTATAGCACTACCTCCGAGCGTGGCCCACTTCCCTCTGGGGAAGAAATAATCATATGTGAAAGCAGAAAAAGTGACCAAGCAACCAACCTTCACATTCTCTTCTCTTTTCTAGGTAGCATAGCAGCGAGTGGGACAGCACGACACGACAGGACGAGGAGCACGTGACCTCCATTACCACATGGTATGCGCGCAGACAAGTTGCGTTTTGCGGTCCCGGAGAGGCTGAAAAAGCATACTTACCTGACGCGGGAGGCACTGGTTTGATCAGGGAGGCAGTCCTCTGCCGGTGAGGCTCTTTCATTGCACTTCGATTGGGTTGACCCTTGCGATTAACCCAAATGTGGGTAACTCGAGCGTATAATTTTCTGGTAGTTGGGGACCGTGCGTTCGCGCTAGTCCCCGCACCAAACCCGGTGGCCAAGTGGCCTAATGGGAAGGTTTGTTGGTTCCAACGTTTCAGCAGGGCAGGTGAAGGCCCTGCGGTGGCGGTGTAAGGACTAAGGAAGTGAGTTTCTTTGTGAAGTCCACTGCTGGAAATGTTAGGTGAATGTGTCCGTACTTGGTGCACTGAAAAATCTGTGATTTCATTTCTCTCATTCTTGCCGTACAGAGAGGGAGACGACGTGTTTATTTCAAGCCGCATCGATTTCCATCGATAGACGAGTGTGAAGCAAAGTAAAATGCCACGCGGGTCGAGCTCTCTGTCTCGTGAATCGTTCCGAAAACGTAAGTGGTGGTGTGTTTGTACTGCGCTCCATCGCGATAGATTTTCTTTGCGTTGTGTTATGTTGCGTTTGGAGAGCCCGGTTTTTGCATTGAGTACATGAGGACCCGCCAGATCAGTGGCGTTACATTTCTGTGGCCAACACTTTGTGGTTTCTCTATGTTATCAGTTAATTGGATTGTTATCCTAAAAAGTAAATCTTTTCATGGTCAGGATAGTGTCTTGTCTTATGCCCTTTGAAGGACGTACTGTCCGCGTTGGACAGGGCACAGTAAGACTTTGAAGTGCGCTACGTCACGTAAGTCACGTTCGTGTCAATGGTTGTAGTGTTGTAGCCTTCGTTGTATACATATCTATTTGTCTATTTAACTTCCATCATAAGCCTAACAGGCATGCGATTTTTTTACTTGTCGTATCCTGTTCTTTGCGCTCACGAAAAGATAGTTTCATGTCATAACGTTGGATTGATAAGATCTCGCGGCACGCGCGCTCCCTTTGGAATACAAGTTCACTTTCTCGTGTGAACTATTTTGTTTTGTCGTATGTCTAATCTTTGACATATCGTTGGCATGTTAGGTTCAAAAAACCTGGTTTGGAATGTTCTTTCATTGAAAAGAAACTGAGATTTTTTGAGATAAATCAAGTGTACAGAAGGAAAAAGGGAAGCCTCCTGTTTCGGGGTATTCCCAGGCGGTCTCCATCCAAGTACTAACCCGCCGCGACAGGGTCTTAACTTCGGTGATCGGACGAGAACTGTGTTTTCCCTGTGGTCTGGTCGTAGAAAGTAATTTGCCGTGAAAATTAACTTGTTATAAGGGAAAATGAAAACGAGGTCAGAGCAAGCACATGTGCATTTGTCCCGCTTGTTCAACGCAAGTGCATGCAAGGTGGTGCTGCTGCCCACTGTCAAGTAGCGATCGTTCTGTGCGCCCTCGCTTTCATGGTAAAAGCTTTGGGCGTTCTTCCTTGGCGGATTAAAACGAAATCGGACCACCATATCTCTGGCCATGAAGAATGGCGAAACCAGGTCAGCCGTCTACTGCATTAAACTCATCACAAGTTCTCGTCGCCTTTGTTGCTAAGAGCAAGTGTATGATCGGTTCTTAATATCTGATGTACGCTGCTCATCGAGCAGCTCATATATTAAACTGTATTTTTGGAACTGGGCCGTGGAAAAGAGGCTTGCCTCGTCCCGGCCACGGGTTGCCTCGGTATAGGCACTACCTCCGAGCGTGGCCCACTTCCCTCTGGGGAAGAAATAATCAAGTGAAAGCAGAAAAAGGACCAAGCAACCAACCTTCACATTCTCTTCTCTTTTCTAGGTAGCATAGCAGCGAGTGGACAGCACGACACGAAAGGACGAGAGAGCAACGTGACCCCCATTACCCCATGGTATGCGCAGTCACCTCTCCTTTTGCGGTCCCGGAGAGGCTGAAAAGGCATACTTACCTGACGCGGAGGCACTGTGATCAGGGAGGCAGTCCTCTCAAGGTGAGGCTCTTTCATTGCACTTCGATTGGGTGGACCCTTGCGATTACCCCAACTGTGGGTAACTCGAGCGTATACATTTCTGGTAAGTGGGACGGATGCGTGGGTCTGCGCTAGTCCCCGCACCAACCCCCGGTGGCAAAGTTGGCTAATGGGAAGGTTGTTTGGTAACGTTTCAGGCAGGGCAGGAAGGAGATGCGGTGGCGGTGTAAGGACTAAGGAAGGTGATTGTATTTGTGAAGTCCACTGCTGAAATTGTAGGTGAATGTTCCGTACTTGGTGCACTGAAAACTGTGATTTCATTTCTCTCATTCTTGGCCGTACAGAGAGGGAGACGACGTGGTTATTTCAGCCGCATCGATTCCATCGATAGACGAGTGAGACAAGAAAATGCCAGCGGGTCGAGCTCTTATCCTCGTGCATCGTTTTCGAAAACGTAAGTGGATGTGTGTTGTACTGCTCCATCGCGATAGATTTCTTTTGCGTTGTGTTATGTTGCGTTCTGGAGAGCCCGTTTTGCATTGAGTAACTGAGGACCGCCAGATCAGTTGGCGTTACATTTCTGTGGCCAACACTTTGTGGTTTCTCTATGTTATCAGTTATTTGGATTGTTATCATAAAAAGTAAATCTTTCATGGTCAGGATAGTGTCTTATCGGCCCTTTGAATACGTACTGTCCGTGTTGAGCAGGGAACAGTAAGACTTTGAAGTGCGCTACGTCACGTAAGTCACGTTTTCGCAAGATCAATGTTGTAGTGTTGTAGCCTTCGTTGTATACATATCATCCGGGCTAGGTTAACTTCCATCTAATGCATAACAGTGCATGCATTTTTTACTTGTCGTATCCTGTTCTTTGCTCACACGAAAAGATACGTTTCATGTCATAAACGTTGGATTGATAAGATCTCGCGCGCACGCGCTCCCTTGGGAATACAAGTTCCACTTTCTCGTGTGAACTATTTTGTTTTTGTCGTATGTCTCATCTTTGACATATCGTTGGCATGTTGTGTTCAAAAAACCTGGTTTGGAATGTTCTTTCATTGAAAGAAACTGAGATTTTTTGAGATAATCAAGTGTACAGAAGGAAAAAGGGAAGCCTACAACACGGGGTATTCCCAGGCGGTCTCCATCCAAGTACTAACCCCGCCCGACAGGGCTTAACTTCGGTGATCGGACGAGAACCGGTGTTTTCCCTGTGGTATGGTCGTAGACAAGTAATTTGCCGTGAAAATTAACTTTGTTATAAGGGAAAATGAAAACGAGGTCAGAGCAAGCACAATGTGCATTTGTCCTCTTGCCGTCAACGCAAGTGCCATGCAATGCTGGTGCTGCTGCCCACTGTACAAGAGCGATCGTTGTGTGCGCCTCGCTTTCAGGTTGGCTTTGGGCATTCCTTCCTTGGCACGGATTGTAATCGGACCACCATATCTCGTGGCCATGAGACTGGGAGCACCTTGTCCGCCGTGAGCATTTACGGGCATCGGCTTCTCGGCCTTTTGGCTAAGATCAAGTGTAGTAATCTGTTCTTATCAGCTTAATATCTGATACGGCTGCTCATCGAGCAGCTCATATATTAAACTGATTTTTGGAACTGGGCCGTGGAAAAGAGGCTTGCCTCGTCCGGCCACGGGTTGCCTCGGTATAGCACTACCTCCGAGCGTGGCCCACTTCCCTCTGGGGAAGAAATAATCAAGTGAAAGCAGAAAAAGTGACCAAGCAACCAACCTTCACATTCTCTTCTCTTTTCTAGGTAGCATAGCAGCGAGTGGACAGCACGACACGACAGGACGAGGAGCACGTGACCTCCATTACCACATGGTATGCGCAGACAAGTTGCGTTTTGCGGTCCCGGAGAGGCTGAAAAGGCATACTTACCTGACGCGGGAGGCACTGTGATCAGGGAGGCAGTCCTCTCAAGGTGAGGCTCTTTCATTGCACTTCGATTGGGTTGACCCTTGCGATTACCCCAAATGTGGGTAACTCGAGCGTATAATTTCTGGTAGTGGGGACCTGCGTTCGCGCTAGTCCCCGCACCAAACCCGGTGGCAAAGTTGGCTAATGGGAAGGTTTGTTGGTAACGTTTCAGGCAGGGCAGGGAAGGAGATGCGGTGGCGGTGTAAGGACTAAGGAAGGTGAGTTGTATTTGTGAAGTCCACTGCTGAAATTGTAGGTGAATGTTCCGTACTTGGTGCACTGAAAAACTGTGATTTCATTTCTCTCATTCTTGGCCGTACAGAGAGGGAGACGACGTGTTTATTTCAGCCGCATCGATTTCCATCGATAGACGAGTGAGACAAGAAAATGCCAGCGGGTCGAGCTCTTATCCTCGTGCATCGTTTCGAAAACGTAAGTGGATGTGTGTTTGTACTGCTCCATCGCGATAGATTTATTTTGCGTTGTGTTATGTTGCGTTCTGGAGAGCCCGTTTTGCATTGAGTAACTGAGGACCCGCCAGATCAGTTGGCGTTACATTTCTGTGGCCAACACTTTGTGGTTTCTCTATGTTATCAGTTAATTGGATTGTTATCATAAAAAGTAAATCTTTCATGGTCAGGATAGTGTCTTATCGGCCCTTTGAATACGTACTGTCCGTGTTGAGCAGGGAACAGTAAGACTTTGAAGTGCGCTACGTCACGTAAGTCACGTTTTCGCAAGATCAATGTTGTAGTGTTGTAGCCTTCGTTGTATACATATCATCCGGGCTAGGTTAACTTCCATCTAATGCATAACAGTGCATGCATTTTTACTTGTCGTATCCTGTTCTTTGCTCACACGAAAAGATACGTTTCATGTCATAAACGTTGGATTGATAAGATCTCGCGCGCACGCGCTCCCTTGGGAATACAAGTTCCACTTTCTCGTGTGAACTATTTTGTTTTTGTCGTATGTCTCATCTTTGACATATCGTTGGCATGTTGTGTTCAAAAAACCTGGTTTGGAATGTTCTTTCATTGAAAGAAACTGAGATTTTTTGAGATAATCAAGTGTACAGAAGGAAAAAGGGAAGCCTACAACACGGGGTATTCCCAGGCGGTCTCCCATCCAAGTACTAACCCCGCCCGACAGGGCTTAACTTCGGTGATCGGACGAGAACCGGTGTTTTCCCTGTGGTATGGTCGTAGACAAGTAATTTGCCGTGAAAATTAACTTTGTTATAAGGGAAAATGAAAACGAGGTCAGAGCAAGCACAATGTGCATTTGTCCTCTTGCCGTCAACGCAAGTGCCATGCAATGCTGGTGCTGCTGCCCACTGTACAAGAGCGATCGTTGTGTGCGCCTCGCTTTCAGGTTGGCTTTGGGCATTCCTTCCTTGGCACGGATTGTAATCGGACCACCATATCTCGTGGCCATGAGACTGGGAGCACCTTGTCCGCCGTGAGCATTTACGGGCATCGGCTGCCAAAAGTACTGAGATTCTGTTAAAAAATTACAAAATGTTAAAAACCACCAAGTGGTGGCACTTTATGTAAAGTGGCTGAGAATACAGGTGTGCGTCGTAAGGGGTACTGTTTGCTAGTGGTGGTACCGACAGTCTTGTTTCTTCGGGTGTTTCCTCCATCCTCCCAATCTGTTGAACCTTTGGAGGTGGAAATGGTTGAGGTATCCACTCCTCGTAAACGCGGTTGTGATTCCGTTGAGAACCTCCTCTGATAGCTCTTCTGTTACTCCTTCCCGGAAGGCTCTTACAAAGGTGGCTAAGAAGAGCGGAGCTGCGCCCTCTTCTACTAAATCGAAGACTCGTGCTTCAGCTGATACTGTCAAGTCTGCGAAGCACGAAGGTTTGCCTGATGTGTCGTTTTCCCTCCCCCAACGCAAAGCACGTACATAGTTACTCTTTTACTGTACTCCATTATGGCTCTGTCAGTTGTCTCAATTAACGTCAACGGTCTGCGAGACCAGTCTAAGCGAGCTGGGTTTGTACAGTGGCTTCATTCCTTGCCTGTTGTTTCCTGATGTAGTGTGCCTCCAAGAGGCCCACTGCATCTCCCTCAGTGAGTGTCAGTCCTGGTTTCCAGTCATCTGGTCTTTCCGTTGTGGTGTCTCCGGCTCTAATAAGTCCTTGTGGTTGTATGTTTTTGTTTTCGTCCAGTGTTGTCCCTTGTTAAATCTCTTCCTCTGATAGTTGTGGTCGGTTTTTGTTATGTGAGTTTTCTTTGCGTGGCGCTGTGTTCAGGGTTGCTTGCATTTATGCTCCCAATCGTAACCCTGATCGTGATGCCTTCCTGGACGGGGTCTCTTCCCGATTAGACCCTTCAGTTCCCACCCTCCTCGCCGGCGATTTTAATACCGTCTTTGATCGCGCTGCTGACCGTGTGGGCTCCGTGGTCGGTGATACCTCGCGTGAGAGTGTTGTTGCCCTTGGTCGTCTTTTTGACGATGTCTGTTGTATTGATATTTGGAGATACCTCCATCCGTCTTCCTCCGCCTTTACCTGGACTAAGGCGGATGGCTCTATCTCCTCCCGTATAGATCTAATTGGGTGCCCTTATGTCTGGGTTGCGTCTCTGTCTCTGTTTGTGAAATTCTTCCGTGTCCGTTTTCAGACCATTGTGCTGTGTCCTGCTCTCTTACTGTTCCTGACGTTATTCCTCCTGGTCCGGGGCTTTGGAAGCTTAATACCTCAGTCCTGGAGGAGGAGGAGTACTGGTCTGTCGCCTTATTTCTGACTTTTGGGCCGATTGGAAGGACTGTAAGCTCTGTTTTTCCTCTCTTTCCAAGTGGTGGGATTCCGGTAAAGCAAAGATCGAAGGGCATTACGGTATCTTACTGTGTGCGCCGGTCGCAGAAAGAATCTTGGTCACGCGATTTGTTGGCTAGTTGGCGGCACACCTCAAGGCACGGCTTGATGCTGGTTGCCTGTCTGTTTTAGGTGTTTATCGATCCACCCTTGAACAGCTTTCCGCCTATGACATCAGGGCTGCTCAAGGTGCCCAAGTACGGTCACGTGTGTCCGATGGGTTGAGGAGGGCGAAGTCTCATCGGCGTACTTTTTTCGTTTAGAGAAGAAACGGTCTGCTGACCGGTGGGTTTCTGCGCTTCGGAACCCTGATGGGTCCATTGTTTCAACACCTTCTGATCTGTGTTCTTCGTTCGCCACTTTCTACTCCTCTCTTTTTTTACTGCCTGTCCTACGGATTCCGCCGCTCAAGATATTCTTCTCAGTAATGTGTCCCTCGTCCTTTCATCTGCCCAAGCTGATCTTTGTGAGGGCTTTCTGACTCTTGAGGAGTGTCATCGTGCCCTTGTTGGCATGGCTCGTCGTAAAGCCCCGGGGTCCGATGGCCTCTCCCATGGAGTTTTAACTTGAAATTCTGGGACGTCCTTGGGTCTGATTTAGTGGAGGTCTTGAATTCGTGTTATCTGTCTGGTTCTATGTCTTTGTCTCAACGGCGGGGTCTCATATCCTTAATCTTTAAGAAGGGAGATCGGTTGGACGCTCGTAACTGGCGCCCCATCTCCCTTCTCAACGTCGACTATAAGCTTGCTTCTCGTGTTTATTGCTGGGCGCCTTCTCAAAGTTATCCATCTGGTTTGTTAGTGAGGATCAGACCTGCGGTGTTCCTGGCAGGTTTATTGGCGAGAATGTTGCTCTTTTGCGTGATGTGGTTGCCTTTGCCACGGAATCTGACATCCCGTTGCCGTTCTCTCCTTAGACCAGGAAAAGGCCTTTGATAGAGTGGATTGGTCATTTATGTGTGCTACTTTGTCGAGGATGGGTTTTGGCCCATCTTTTGTCCGTTGGGTTGTTCTGTTCTATTCTGCTGTCCAAAGCTCTGTAGTTGTTAATGGTTATCTGTCTCGGTTTTTTCCTTTGTCTCGTGGCGTGCGTCAGGGCTGTCCTTTGTCTCCATTATTGTATGTTCTAGTTTCTGAAGTGCTTGCTGTTAACATTCGTGCCAATCCACGTATCATTGGTCTTTCTGTCCCCGGGCCCCCGCGGGCCCTGTCTCCGATCTCGCAGTACGCCGATGACACCTCTCTCATTGTCACGTCTGATATTGCCATTGCTGCTATTTTTGAAGTTTATGCTCTTTTTGAAAGGGGTTCTGGTGCTAAGCTTAATCAGGGATCCAAATCCAAGGGATTGTGGCTCGGTTCGTGGTCTGGCAGGACTGACCCCCCTGTCACCCTGGACTGGGACCTCGGCCAAGATCAAAGTGCTGGGCGTCTTTATTGGGCCTGGGAATTTGGAGGAAGTGAACTGGCGTCCTAGGATTGATGCCGTGGAGAATGTGCTGGCTTCTTGGAGGCAACGCTCCCTGTCCTACGGCGGGAGAGCTCTCGTCATCAACGCCTTGGCCCTTTCTAGGGTTTTGGTACATTGCCTCCCTAATTCATGTCCCCCCTTGGGTTTCTTCCGAGCTTTGTAAATTGGTTTTTGGGTTTTTTTGGAAGGGCAAACGCGATCTGGTTTCTCGTGCTGTTGTTGTTCAGCCTACATCTGCTGGTGGGTTTTTCTGTCATTGATCTTCGTCTTAAGGTTTCTGCGCTTCTTGTCCAGTGGGTTCGGCGTTTCACTGTTTTCTCCGCGTAGTTGGGTCCATTTCTTTTCCTTTTGGTGTGATTCTCGTTTTGGTGTCCCTGCTCTTGATGTTGTTCTGTCCCGTCCTGAGGCCTTTTCCTCCAAGTCCCTCCCCCCGTTTTACTCTGCTCTTCTGTCTGCTTGGCGTTTGGTTGGTGGTTCCTTTTCCCGTCGGCGTCGTTCCTCCCTTGTCATTGCGTCTTTGTCCCCTCATCATGTTTGCTGCTGTTTCCTCTATCTCTGCAAATTCTGTTTATTTGTTTTTGCTGTCTGAGGATCGTCCGACTCCCCATTGTGTTGACAAGTTTTTTCCTTTGTATGGCTATACTCTCTACTGGCCTTCGACCTGGTCCCAATTGTTCTTCTTCAATCTTGACCGCCCAGTGATCGATCTCAACTGAAAGGTCGCCATGGCGTGTTGTACACTGCCGATCGCCTTGTCGGTTTTTGGGTACTCGGTCGACCCTTCTTGCTTTTTGCCGTCTTGCCTCTGAATGTCCTTCTCACTTGTTTTTCTCCTGCCCTCTTGCTCATAGTGTTCTTTCATGGTTACAGTCTCTATTGTTTGGTTTTTTCGTCTTCGTCCCCTTCTTTGGTTTGCCGTCACGTGCTGTTTGGTTTTTGACCCGGCTGAGATCCGTCGAGTTCCTCGTGTTTTCGTGTACATCCTAGGTTGTCTGTAAGTATTTTATCTGGCTCGCTCGGAATGACTTTCGTTTCCGTAATGTGCCGCCCGGTGCTCTCGATGTCATCGCAAAGGTCCGCTCTCGTGTCAAGTTCAATCTACCTCTCCTTTTTAAGCGTTTCAAGTCCCCCCGTCGTCTACGTTATTTTCATCGTCAGTGGGGTGCGTCTGGCATTATCGGCTCTGTTTGCAATGGTCGTTTTTCTCTGTCCCAGTTCTAGTCCCATTGTCGCCCCAAGCTGTTGCTGTCTCGCGGCGTACCTACTCCTGTTAGGATGAGTCTTTCTGACTGGCGTCCTTGTCAGGTCTGCCATTCGCCGCTGCACAGTTCGGTTGTTTTTGTTTTGTCCTGTAGTCCTTCGTCCTGTTGGTTTGCTTGTTTGTTTGTTTGATGTGGAAATGCCATTCTCGAGTGTAAGTCGGACGAGGCGTCTCGTGAATGCTTTTCTTCGTTAGTTTTGTTTTTTTTTTTTGTTTGTAGGGGCGGGGTTCGATTCCCCGGTGACGTTTGACGTGCTGGTGCACCCCCGTTTGAGGCGAACCATTGTTGTTGATGGATGAGTCTGAATGTCTGGCAGCCATTGCACTCACCCTACCGGGGGGCTGCCATTCGCCTTAAACATAAAAAAAACTTACCTGACGCGGGAGGCACTTGGTGATCAGGGAGGCAGTCCTCTCAAGGTGAGGCTCTTTCATTGCACTTCGATTGGGGTTGACCCTTGCGATTACCCCAAATGTGGGTAACTCGAGCGTATAATTTCTGGTAGTGGGGACCTGCGTTCGCGCTTAGTCCCGCACCAAACCCCGGTGGCAAAGTTGGCTAATGGGAAGTTTGTTGGTAACGTTTCAGGCAGGGCAGGGAAGGAGATGCGGTGGCGGTGTAAGGACTAAGGAAGGTGAGTTGTATTTGTGAAGTCCACTGCTGAAATTGTAGGTGAATGTCCGTACTTGGTGCACTGAAAAACTGTGATTTCATTTCTCTCATTCTTGGCCGTACAGAGAGGGAGACGACGTGTTTATTTCAGCCGCATCGATTTCCATCGATAGACGAGTGAGACAAGAAAATGCCAGCGGGTCGAGCTCTTATCCTCGTGCATCGTTTCGAAAACGTAAGTGGATGTGTGTTTGTACTGCTCCATCGCGATAGATTTCTTTTGCGTTGTGTTATGTTGCGTTCTGGAGAGCCCCGTTTGCATTGAGTAACTGAGGACCCGCCAGATCAGTTGGCGTTACATTTCTGTGCCAACACTTTGTGGTTTCTCTATGTTATCAGTTAATTGGATTGTTATCATAAAAAGTAAATCTTTCATGGTTCAGGATAGTGTCTTTATCGGCCCTTTGAATACGTACTGTCCGTGTTGAGCAGGGAACAGTAAGACTTTGAAGTGCGCTACGTCACGTAAGTCACGTTTTCGCAAGATCAATGTTGTAGTGTTGTAGCCTTCGTTGTATACATATCATCCGGGCTAGGTTAACTTCCATCTAATGCATAACAGTGCATGCATTTTTTACTTGTCGTATCCTGTTCTTTGCTCACACGAAAAGATACGTTTCATGTCATAAACGTTGGATTGATAAGATCTCGCGCGCACGCGCTCCCTTGGGAATACAAGTTCCACTTTCTCGTGTGAACTATTTTGTTTTTGTCGTATGTCTCATCTTTGACATATCGTTGGCATGTTGTGTTCAAAAAACCTGGTTTGGAATGTGTCTTTCTTTCATTGAAAGAAACTGAGATTTTTTGAGATAATCAAGTGTACAGAAGAAAAAGGGAAGCCTACAACACGGGGTATTCCCAGGCGGTCTCCCATCCAAGTACTAAACCCCGCCCGACAGGGCTTAACTTCGGTGATCGGACGAGAACCGGTGTTTTCCCTGTGGTATGGTCGTAGACAAGTAATTTGCCGTGAAAATTAAACTTTGTTATAAGGGAAAATGAAAACGAGGTCAGAGCAAGCACAATGTGCATTTGTCCTCTTGCCGTCACGCAAGTGCCATGCAATGCTGGTGCTGCTGCCCACTGTACAAGAGCGATCGTTGTGTGCGCCTCGCTTTCAGGTTGGCTTTGGGCATTCCTTCCTTGGCACGGATTGTAACGGACCACCATATCTCGTGGCCATGAGACTGGGAGCACCTTGTCCGCCGTGAGCCATTTACGGGCATCGCTTCTCGGCCTTTTGGCTAAGATCAAGTGTAGTAATCTGTTCTTATCAGCTTAATATCTGATACGGCTGCTCATCGAGCAGCTCATATATTAAACTGATTTTGGAACTGGGCCGTGGAAAAGAGGCTTGCCTCGTCCCGGCCACGGGTTGCCTCGGTATAGCACTACCTCCGAGCGTGGCCCACTTCCCTCTGGGGAAGAAATAATCAAGTGAAAGCAGAAAAAGTGACCAAGCAACCAACCTTCACATTCTCTTCTCTTTTCTAGGTAGCATAGCAGCGAGTGGACAGCACGACACGACAGGACGAGGAGCACGTGACCTCCATTACCACATGGTATGCGCAGACAAGTTGCGTTTTGCGGTCCCGGAGAGGCTGAAAAGGCATACTTACCTGACGCGGGAGGCACTGTGATCAGGGAGGCAGTCCTCTCAAGGTGAGGCTCTTTCATTGCACTTCGATTGGGTTGACCCTTGCGATTACCCCAAATGTGGGTAACTCGAGCGTATAATTTCTGGTAGTGGGGACCTGCGTTCGCGCTAGTCCCCGCACCAAACCCCGGTGGCAAAGTTGGCTAATGGGAAGGTTTGTTGGTAACGTTTCAGGCAGGGCAGGGAAGGAGATGCGGTGGCGGTGTAAGGACTAAGGAAGGTGAGTTGTATTTGTGAAGTCCACTGCTGAAATTGTAGGTGAATGTTCCGTACTTGGTGCACTGAAAAACTGTGATTTCATTTCTCTCATTCTTGGCCGTACAGAGAGGGAGACGACGTGTTTATTTCAGCCGCATCGATTTCCATCGATAGACGAGTGAGACAAGAAAATGCCAGCGGGTCGAGCTCTTATCCTCGTGCATCGTTTCGAAAACGTAAGTGGATGTGTGTTTGTACTGCTCCATCGCGATAGATTTATTTTGCGTTGTGTTATGTTGCGTTCTGGAGAGCCCGTTTTGCATTGAGTAACTGAGGACCCGCCAGATCAGTTGGCGTTACATTTCTGTGGCCAACACTTTGTGGTTTCTCTATGTTATCAGTTAATTGGATTGTTATCATAAAAAGTAAATCTTTCATGGTCAGGATAGTGTCTTATCGGCCCTTTGAATACGTACTGTCCGTGTTGAGCAGGGAACAGTAAGACTTTGAAGTGCGCTACGTCACGTAAGTCACGTTTTCGCAAGATCAATGTTGTAGTGTTGTAGCCTTCGTTGTATACATATCATCCGGGCTAGGTTAACTTCCATCTAATGCATAACAGTGCATGCATTTTTTACTTGTCGTATCCTGTTCTTTGCTCACACGAAAAGATACGTTTCATGTCATAAACGTTGGATTGATAAGATCTCGCGCGCACGCGCTCCCTTGGGAATACAAGTTCCACTTTCTCGTGTGAACTATTTTGTTTTTGTCGTATGTCTCATCTTTGACATATCGTTGGCATGTTGTGTTCAAAAAACCTGGTTTGGAATGTTCTTTCATTGAAAGAAACTGAGATTTTTTGAGATAATCAAGTGTACAGAAGGAAAAAGGGAAGCCTACAACACGGGGTATTCCCAGGCGGTCTCCCATCCAAGTACTAACCCCGCCCGACAGGGCTTAACTTCGGTGATCGGACGAGAACCGGTGTTTTCCCTGTGGTATGGTCGTAGACAAGTAATTTGCCGTGAAAATTAACTTTGTTATAAGGGAAAATGAAAACGAGGTCAGAGCAAGCACAATGTGCATTTGTCCTCTTGCCGTCAACGCAAGTGCCATGCAATGCTGGTGCTGCTGCCCACTGTACAAGAGCGATCGTTGTGTGCGCCTCGCTTTCAGGTTGGCTTTGGGCATTCCTTCCTTGGCACGGATTGTAATCGGACCACCATATCTCGTGGCCATGAGACTGGGAGCACCTTGTCCGCCGTGAGCATTTACGGGCATCGTGCCAAAAGTACTGAGATTCTGTTAAAAAATTACAAAATGTTAAAAACCACCAAGTGGTGGCACTTTATGTAAAGTGGCTGAGAATACAGGTGTGCGTCGTAAGGGGTACTGTTTGCTAGTGGTGGTACCGACAGTCTTGTTTCTTCGGGTGTTTCCTCCATCCTCCCAATCTGTTGAACCTTTGGAGGTGGAAATGGTTGAGGTATCCACTCCTCGTAAACGCGGTTGTGATTCCGTTGAGAACCTCCTCTGATAGCTCTTCTGTTACTCCTTCCCGGAAGGCTCTTACAAAGGTGGCTAAGAAGAGCGGAGCTGCGCCCTCTTCTACTAAATCGAAGACTCGTGCTTCAGCTGATACTGTCAAGTCTGCGAAGCACGAAGGTTTGCCTGATGTGTCGTTTTCCCTCCCCCAACGCAAAGCACGTACATAGTTACTCTTTTACTGTACTCCATTATGGCTCTGTCAGTTGTCTCAATTAACGTCAACGGTCTGCGAGACCAGTCTAAGCGAGCTGGGTTTGTACAGTGGCTTCATTCCTTGCCTGTTGTTTCCTGATGTAGTGTGCCTCCAAGAGGCCCACTGCATCTCCCTCAGTGAGTGTCAGTCCTGGTTTCCAGTCATCTGGTCTTTCCGTTGTGGTGTCTCCGGCTCTAATAAGTCCTTGTGGTTGTATGTTTTTGTTTTCGTCCAGTGTTGTCCCTTGTTAAATCTCTTCCTCTGATAGTTGTGGTCGGTTTTTGTTATGTGAGTTTTCTTTGCGTGGCGCTGTGTTCAGGGTTGCTTGCATTTATGCTCCCAATCGTAACCCTGATCGTGATGCCTTCCTGGACGGGGTCTCTTCCCGATTAGACCCTTCAGTTCCCACCCTCCTCGCCGGCGATTTTAATACCGTCTTTGATCGCGCTGCTGACCGTGTGGGCTCCGTGGTCGGTGATACCTCGCGTGAGAGTGTTGTTGCCCTTGGTCGTCTTTTTGACGATGTCTGTTGTATTGATATTTGGAGATACCTCCATCCGTCTTCCTCCGCCTTTACCTGGACTAAGGCGGATGGCTCTATCTCCTCCCGTATAGATCTAATTGGGTGCCCTTATGTCTGGGTTGCGTCTCTGTCTCTGTTTGTGAAATTCTTCCGTGTCCGTTTTCAGACCATTGTGCTGTGTCCTGCTCTCTTACTGTTCCTGACGTTATTCCTCCTGGTCCGGGGCTTTGGAAGCTTAATACCTCAGTCCTGGAGGAGGAGGAGTACTGGTCTGTCGCCTTATTTCTGACTTTTGGGCCGATTGGAAGGACTGTAAGCTCTGTTTTTCCTCTCTTTCCAAGTGGTGGGATTCCGGTAAAGCAAAGATCGAAGGGCATTACGGTATCTTACTGTGTGCGCCGGTCGCAGAAAGAATCTTGGTCACGCGATTTGTTGGCTAGTTGGCGGCACACCTCAAGGCACGGCTTGATGCTGGTTGCCTGTCTGTTTTAGGTGTTTATCGATCCACCCTTGAACAGCTTTCCGCCTATGACATCAGGGCTGCTCAAGGTGCCCAAGTACGGTCACGTGTGTCCGATGGGTTGAGGAGGGCGAAGTCTCATCGGCGTACTTTTTTCGTTTAGAGAAGAAACGGTCTGCTGACCGGTGGGTTTCTGCGCTTCGGAACCCTGATGGGTCCATTGTTTCAACACCTTCTGATCTGTGTTCTTCGTTCGCCACTTTCTACTCCTCTCTTTTTTTACTGCCTGTCCTACGGATTCCGCCGCTCAAGATATTCTTCTCAGTAATGTGTCCCTCGTCCTTTCATCTGCCCAAGCTGATCTTTGTGAGGGCTTTCTGACTCTTGAGGAGTGTCATCGTGCCCTTGTTGGCATGGCTCGTCGTAAAGCCCCGGGGTCCGATGGCCTCTCCCATGGAGTTTTAACTTGAAATTCTGGGACGTCCTTGGGTCTGATTTAGTGGAGGTCTTGAATTCGTGTTATCTGTCTGGTTCTATGTCTTTGTCTCAACGGCGGGGTCTCATATCCTTAATCTTTAAGAAGGGAGATCGGTTGGACGCTCGTAACTGGCGCCCCATCTCCCTTCTCAACGTCGACTATAAGCTTGCTTCTCGTGTTTATTGCTGGGCGCCTTCTCAAAGTTATCCATCTGGTTTGTTAGTGAGGATCAGACCTGCGGTGTTCCTGGCAGGTTTATTGGCGAGAATGTTGCTCTTTTGCGTGATGTGGTTGCCTTTGCCACGGAATCTGACATCCCGTTGCCGTTCTCTCCTTAGACCAGGAAAAGGCCTTTGATAGAGTGGATTGGTCATTTATGTGTGCTACTTTGTCGAGGATGGGTTTTGGCCCATCTTTTGTCCGTTGGGTTGTTCTGTTCTATTCTGCTGTCCAAAGCTCTGTAGTTGTTAATGGTTATCTGTCTCGGTTTTTTCCTTTGTCTCGTGGCGTGCGTCAGGGCTGTCCTTTGTCTCCATTATTGTATGTTCTAGTTTCTGAAGTGCTTGCTGTTAACATTCGTGCCAATCCACGTATCATTGGTCTTTCTGTCCCCGGGCCCCCGCGGGCCCTGTCTCCGATCTCGCAGTACGCCGATGACACCTCTCTCATTGTCACGTCTGATATTGCCATTGCTGCTATTTTTGAAGTTTATGCTCTTTTTGAAAGGGGTTCTGGTGCTAAGCTTAATCAGGGATCCAAATCCAAGGGATTGTGGCTCGGTTCGTGGTCTGGCAGGACTGACCCCCCTGTCACCCTGGACTGGGACCTCGGCCAAGATCAAAGTGCTGGGCGTCTTTATTGGGCCTGGGAATTTGGAGGAAGTGAACTGGCGTCCTAGGATTGATGCCGTGGAGAATGTGCTGGCTTCTTGGAGGCAACGCTCCCTGTCCTACGGCGGGAGAGCTCTCGTCATCAACGCCTTGGCCCTTTCTAGGGTTTTGGTACATTGCCTCCCTAATTCATGTCCCCCCTTGGGTTTCTTCCGAGCTTTGTAAATTGGTTTTTGGGTTTTTTTGGAAGGGCAAACGCGATCTGGTTTCTCGTGCTGTTGTTGTTCAGCCTACATCTGCTGGTGGGTTTTTCTGTCATTGATCTTCGTCTTAAGGTTTCTGCGCTTCTTGTCCAGTGGGTTCGGCGTTTCACTGTTTTCTCCGCGTAGTTGGGTCCATTTCTTTTCCTTTTGGTGTGATTCTCGTTTTGGTGTCCCTGCTCTTGATGTTGTTCTGTCCCGTCCTGAGGCCTTTTCCTCCAAGTCCCTCCCCCCGTTTTACTCTGCTCTTCTGTCTGCTTGGCGTTTGGTTGGTGGTTCCTTTTCCCGTCGGCGTCGTTCCTCCCTTGTCATTGCGTCTTTGTCCCCTCATCATGTTTGCTGCTGTTTCCTCTATCTCTGCAAATTCTGTTTATTTGTTTTTGCTGTCTGAGGATCGTCCGACTCCCCATTGTGTTGACAAGTTTTTTCCTTTGTATGGCTATACTCTCTACTGGCCTTCGACCTGGTCCCAATTGTTCTTCTTCAATCTTGACCGCCCAGTGATCGATCTCAACTGAAAGGTCGCCATGGCGTGTTGTACACTGCCGATCGCCTTGTCGGTTTTTGGGTACTCGGTCGACCCTTCTTGCTTTTTGCCGTCTTGCCTCTGAATGTCCTTCTCACTTGTTTTTCTCCTGCCCTCTTGCTCATAGTGTTCTTTCATGGTTACAGTCTCTATTGTTTGGTTTTTTCGTCTTCGTCCCCTTCTTTGGTTTGCCGTCACGTGCTGTTTGGTTTTTGACCCGGCTGAGATCCGTCGAGTTCCTCGTGTTTTCGTGTACATCCTAGGTTGTCTGTAAGTATTTTATCTGGCTCGCTCGGAATGACTTTCGTTTCCGTAATGTGCCGCCCGGTGCTCTCGATGTCATCGCAAAGGTCCGCTCTCGTGTCAAGTTCAATCTACCTCTCCTTTTTAAGCGTTTCAAGTCCCCCCGTCGTCTACGTTATTTTCATCGTCAGTGGGGTGCGTCTGGCATTATCGGCTCTGTTTGCAATGGTCGTTTTTCTCTGTCCCAGTTCTAGTCCCATTGTCGCCCCAAGCTGTTGCTGTCTCGCGGCGTACCTACTCCTGTTAGGATGAGTCTTTCTGACTGGCGTCCTTGTCAGGTCTGCCATTCGCCGCTGCACAGTTCGGTTGTTTTTGTTTTGTCCTGTAGTCCTTCGTCCTGTTGGTTTGCTTGTTTGTTTGTTTGATGTGGAAATGCCATTCTCGAGTGTAAGTCGGACGAGGCGTCTCGTGAATGCTTTTCTTCGTTAGTTTTGTTTTTTTTTTTTGTTTGTAGGGGCGGGGTTCGATTCCCCGGTGACGTTTGACGTGCTGGTGCACCCCCGTTTGAGGCGAACCATTGTTGTTGATGGATGAGTCTGAATGTCTGGCAGCCATTGCACTCACCCTACCGGGGGGCTGCCATTCGCCTTAAACATAAAAAAAACTTACCTGACGCGGGAGGCACTTGGTGATCAGGGAGGCAGTCCTCTCAAGGTGAGGCTCTTTCATTGCACTTCGATTGGGGTTGACCCTTGCGATTACCCCAAATGTGGGTAACTCGAGCGTATAATTTCTGGTAGTGGGGACCTGCGTTCGCGCTTAGTCCCGCACCAAACCCCGGTGGCAAAGTTGGCTAATGGGAAGTTTGTTGGTAACGTTTCAGGCAGGGCAGGGAAGGAGATGCGGTGGCGGTGTAAGGACTAAGGAAGGTGAGTTGTATTTGTGAAGTCCACTGCTGAAATTGTAGGTGAATGTCCGTACTTGGTGCACTGAAAAACTGTGATTTCATTTCTCTCATTCTTGGCCGTACAGAGAGGGAGACGACGTGTTTATTTCAGCCGCATCGATTTCCATCGATAGACGAGTGAGACAAGAAAATGCCAGCGGGTCGAGCTCTTATCCTCGTGCATCGTTTCGAAAACGTAAGTGGATGTGTGTTTGTACTGCTCCATCGCGATAGATTTCTTTTGCGTTGTGTTATGTTGCGTTCTGGAGAGCCCCGTTTGCATTGAGTAACTGAGGACCCGCCAGATCAGTTGGCGTTACATTTCTGTGCCAACACTTTGTGGTTTCTCTATGTTATCAGTTAATTGGATTGTTATCATAAAAAGTAAATCTTTCATGGTTCAGGATAGTGTCTTTATCGGCCCTTTGAATACGTACTGTCCGTGTTGAGCAGGGAACAGTAAGACTTTGAAGTGCGCTACGTCACGTAAGTCACGTTTTCGCAAGATCAATGTTGTAGTGTTGTAGCCTTCGTTGTATACATATCATCCGGGCTAGGTTAACTTCCATCTAATGCATAACAGTGCATGCATTTTTTACTTGTCGTATCCTGTTCTTTGCTCACACGAAAAGATACGTTTCATGTCATAAACGTTGGATTGATAAGATCTCGCGCGCACGCGCTCCCTTGGGAATACAAGTTCCACTTTCTCGTGTGAACTATTTTGTTTTTGTCGTATGTCTCATCTTTGACATATCGTTGGCATGTTGTGTTCAAAAAACCTGGTTTGGAATGTGTCTTTCTTTCATTGAAAGAAACTGAGATTTTTTGAGATAATCAAGTGTACAGAAGAAAAAGGGAAGCCTACAACACGGGGTATTCCCAGGCGGTCTCCCATCCAAGTACTAAACCCCGCCCGACAGGGCTTAACTTCGGTGATCGGACGAGAACCGGTGTTTTCCCTGTGGTATGGTCGTAGACAAGTAATTTGCCGTGAAAATTAAACTTTGTTATAAGGGAAAATGAAAACGAGGTCAGAGCAAGCACAATGTGCATTTGTCCTCTTGCCGTCACGCAAGTGCCATGCAATGCTGGTGCTGCTGCCCACTGTACAAGAGCGATCGTTGTGTGCGCCTCGCTTTCAGGTTGGCTTTGGGCATTCCTTCCTTGGCACGGATTGTAACGGACCACCATATCTCGTGGCCATGAGACTGGGAGCACCTTGTCCGCCGTGAGCCATTTACGGGCATCGCTTCTCGGCCTTTTGGCTAAGATCAAGTGTAGTAATCTGTTCTTATCAGCTTAATATCTGATACGCTGCTCATCGAGCAGCTCATATATTAAACTGATTTTTGGAACTGGGCCGTGGAAAAGAGGCTTGCCTCGTCCCGGCCACGGGTTGCCTCGGTATAGCACTACCTCCGAGCGTGGCCCACTTCCCTCTGGGGAAGAAATAATCAAGTGAAAGCAGAAAAAGTGACCAAGCAACCAACCTTCACATTCTCTTCTCTTTTCTAGGTAGCATAGCAGCGAGTGGACAGCACGACACGACAGGACGAGGAGCACGTGACCTCCATTACCACATGGTATGCGCAGACAAGTTGCGTTTTGCGGTCCCGGAGAGGCTGAAAAGGCATACTTACCTGACGCGGGAGGCACTGTGATCAGGGAGGCAGTCCTCTCAAGGTGAGGCTCTTTCATTGCACTTCGATTGGGTTGACCCTTGCGATTACCCCAAATGTGGGTAACTCGAGCGTATAATTTCTGGTAGTGGGGACCTGCGTTCGCGCTAGTCCCCGCACCAAACCCCGGTGGCAAAGTTGGCTAATGGGAAGGTTTGTTGGTAACGTTTCAGGCAGGGCAGGGAAGGAGATGCGGTGGCGGTGTAAGGACTAAGGAAGGTGAGTTGTATTTGTGAAGTCCACTGCTGAAATTGTAGGTGAATGTTCCGTACTTGGTGCACTGAAAAACTGTGATTTCATTTCTCTCATTCTTGGCCGTACAGAGAGGGAGACGACGTGTTTATTTCAGCCGCATCGATTTCCATCGATAGACGAGTGAGACAAGAAAATGCCAGCGGGTCGAGCTCTTATCCTCGTGCATCGTTTCGAAAACGTAAGTGGATGTGTGTTTGTACTGCTCCATCGCGATAGATTTATTTTGCGTTGTGTTATGTTGCGTTCTGGAGAGCCCGTTTTGCATTGAGTAACTGAGGACCCGCCAGATCAGTTGGCGTTACATTTCTGTGGCCAACACTTTGTGGTTTCTCTATGTTATCAGTTAATTGGATTGTTATCATAAAAAGTAAATCTTTCATGGTCAGGATAGTGTCTTATCGGCCCTTTGAATACGTACTGTCCGTGTTGAGCAGGGAACAGTAAGACTTTGAAGTGCGCTACGTCACGTAAGTCACGTTTTCGCAAGATCAATGTTGTAGTGTTGTAGCCTTCGTTGTATACATATCATCCGGGCTAGGTTAACTTCCATCTAATGCATAACAGTGCATGCATTTTTTACTTGTCGTATCCTGTTCTTTGCTCACACGAAAAGATACGTTTCATGTCATAAACGTTGGATTGATAAGATCTCGCGCGCACGCGCTCCCTTGGGAATACAAGTTCCACTTTCTCGTGTGAACTATTTTGTTTTTGTCGTATGTCTCATCTTTGACATATCGTTGGCATGTTGTGTTCAAAAAACCTGGTTTGGAATGTTCTTTCATTGAAAGAAACTGAGATTTTTTGAGATAATCAAGTGTACAGAAGGAAAAAGGGAAGCCTACAACACGGGGTATTCCCAGGCGGTCTCCCATCCAAGTACTAACCCCGCCCGACAGGGCTTAACTTCGGTGATCGGACGAGAACCGGTGTTTTCCCTGTGGTATGGTCGTAGACAAGTAATTTGCCGTGAAAATTAACTTTGTTATAAGGGAAAATGAAAACGAGGTCAGAGCAAGCACAATGTGCATTTGTCCTCTTGCCGTCAACGCAAGTGCCATGCAATGCTGGTGCTGCTGCCCACTGTACAAGAGCGATCGTTGTGTGCGCCTCGCTTTCAGGTTGGCTTTGGGCATTCCTTCCTTGGCACGGATTGTAATCGGACCACCATATCTCGTGGCCATGAGACTGGGAGCACCTTGTCCGCCGTGAGCATTTACGGGCATCGTGCCAAAAGTACTGAGATTCTGTTAAAAAATTACAAAATGTTAAAAACCACCAAGTGGTGGCACTTTATGTAAAGTGGCTGAGAATA
Source organism: Montipora capricornis (assembly GCF_036669925.1). Lineage (NCBI taxonomy): Eukaryota > Metazoa > Cnidaria > Anthozoa > Scleractinia > Acroporidae > Montipora > Montipora capricornis. The sequence goes on along the minus strand of NW_027180163.1, from coordinate 76,638 downwards.
CAGGTGTGCGTCGTAAGGGGTACTGTTTGCTAGTGGTGGTACCGACAGTCTTGTTTCTTCGGGTGTTTCCTCCATCCTCCCAATCTGTTGAACCTTTGGAGGTGGAAATGGTTGAGGTATCCACTCCTCGTAAACGCGGTTGTGATTCCGTTGAGAACCTCCTCTGATAGCTCTTCTGTTACTCCTTCCCGGAAGGCTCTTACAAAGGTGGCTAAGAAGAGCGGAGCTGCGCCCTCTTCTACTAAATCGAAGACTCGTGCTTCAGCTGATACTGTCAAGTCTGCGAAGCACGAAGGTTTGCCTGATGTGTCGTTTTCCCTCCCCCAACGCAAAGCACGTACATAGTTACTCTTTTACTGTACTCCATTATGGCTCTGTCAGTTGTCTCAATTAACGTCAACGGTCTGCGAGACCAGTCTAAGCGAGCTGGGTTTGTACAGTGGCTTCATTCCTTGCCTGTTGTTTCCTGATGTAGTGTGCCTCCAAGAGGCCCACTGCATCTCCCTCAGTGAGTGTCAGTCCTGGTTTCCAGTCATCTGGTCTTTCCGTTGTGGTGTCTCCGGCTCTAATAAGTCCTTGTGGTTGTATGTTTTTGTTTTCGTCCAGTGTTGTCCCTTGTTAAATCTCTTCCTCTGATAGTTGTGGTCGGTTTTTGTTATGTGAGTTTTCTTTGCGTGGCGCTGTGTTCAGGGTTGCTTGCATTTATGCTCCCAATCGTAACCCTGATCGTGATGCCTTCCTGGACGGGGTCTCTTCCCGATTAGACCCTTCAGTTCCCACCCTCCTCGCCGGCGATTTTAATACCGTCTTTGATCGCGCTGCTGACCGTGTGGGCTCCGTGGTCGGTGATACCTCGCGTGAGAGTGTTGTTGCCCTTGGTCGTCTTTTTGACGATGTCTGTTGTATTGATATTTGGAGATACCTCCATCCGTCTTCCTCCGCCTTTACCTGGACTAAGGCGGATGGCTCTATCTCCTCCCGTATAGATCTAATTGGGTGCCCTTATGTCTGGGTTGCGTCTCTGTCTCTGTTTGTGAAATTCTTCCGTGTCCGTTTTCAGACCATTGTGCTGTGTCCTGCTCTCTTACTGTTCCTGACGTTATTCCTCCTGGTCCGGGGCTTTGGAAGCTTAATACCTCAGTCCTGGAGGAGGAGGAGTACTGGTCTGTCGCCTTATTTCTGACTTTTGGGCCGATTGGAAGGACTGTAAGCTCTGTTTTTCCTCTCTTTCCAAGTGGTGGGATTCCGGTAAAGCAAAGATCGAAGGGCATTACGGTATCTTACTGTGTGCGCCGGTCGCAGAAAGAATCTTGGTCACGCGATTTGTTGGCTAGTTGGCGGCACACCTCAAGGCACGGCTTGATGCTGGTTGCCTGTCTGTTTTAGGTGTTTATCGATCCACCCTTGAACAGCTTTCCGCCTATGACATCAGGGCTGCTCAAGGTGCCCAAGTACGGTCACGTGTGTCCGATGGGTTGAGGAGGGCGAAGTCTCATCGGCGTACTTTTTTCGTTTAGAGAAGAAACGGTCTGCTGACCGGTGGGTTTCTGCGCTTCGGAACCCTGATGGGTCCATTGTTTCAACACCTTCTGATCTGTGTTCTTCGTTCGCCACTTTCTACTCCTCTCTTTTTTTACTGCCTGTCCTACGGATTCCGCCGCTCAAGATATTCTTCTCAGTAATGTGTCCCTCGTCCTTTCATCTGCCCAAGCTGATCTTTGTGAGGGCTTTCTGACTCTTGAGGAGTGTCATCGTGCCCTTGTTGGCATGGCTCGTCGTAAAGCCCCGGGGTCCGATGGCCTCTCCCATGGAGTTTTAACTTGAAATTCTGGGACGTCCTTGGGTCTGATTTAGTGGAGGTCTTGAATTCGTGTTATCTGTCTGGTTCTATGTCTTTGTCTCAACGGCGGGGTCTCATATCCTTAATCTTTAAGAAGGGAGATCGGTTGGACGCTCGTAACTGGCGCCCCATCTCCCTTCTCAACGTCGACTATAAGCTTGCTTCTCGTGTTTATTGCTGGGCGCCTTCTCAAAGTTATCCATCTGGTTTGTTAGTGAGGATCAGACCTGCGGTGTTCCTGGCAGGTTTATTGGCGAGAATGTTGCTCTTTTGCGTGATGTGGTTGCCTTTGCCACGGAATCTGACATCCCGTTGCCGTTCTCTCCTTAGACCAGGAAAAGGCCTTTGATAGAGTGGATTGGTCATTTATGTGTGCTACTTTGTCGAGGATGGGTTTTGGCCCATCTTTTGTCCGTTGGGTTGTTCTGTTCTATTCTGCTGTCCAAAGCTCTGTAGTTGTTAATGGTTATCTGTCTCGGTTTTTTCCTTTGTCTCGTGGCGTGCGTCAGGGCTGTCCTTTGTCTCCATTATTGTATGTTCTAGTTTCTGAAGTGCTTGCTGTTAACATTCGTGCCAATCCACGTATCATTGGTCTTTCTGTCCCCGGGCCCCCGCGGGCCCTGTCTCCGATCTCGCAGTACGCCGATGACACCTCTCTCATTGTCACGTCTGATATTGCCATTGCTGCTATTTTTGAAGTTTATGCTCTTTTTGAAAGGGGTTCTGGTGCTAAGCTTAATCAGGGATCCAAATCCAAGGGATTGTGGCTCGGTTCGTGGTCTGGCAGGACTGACCCCCCTGTCACCCTGGACTGGGACCTCGGCCAAGATCAAAGTGCTGGGCGTCTTTATTGGGCCTGGGAATTTGGAGGAAGTGAACTGGCGTCCTAGGATTGATGCCGTGGAGAATGTGCTGGCTTCTTGGAGGCAACGCTCCCTGTCCTACGGCGGGAGAGCTCTCGTCATCAACGCCTTGGCCCTTTCTAGGGTTTTGGTACATTGCCTCCCTAATTCATGTCCCCCCTTGGGTTTCTTCCGAGCTTTGTAAATTGGTTTTTGGGTTTTTTTGGAAGGGCAAACGCGATCTGGTTTCTCGTGCTGTTGTTGTTCAGCCTACATCTGCTGGTGGGTTTTTCTGTCATTGATCTTCGTCTTAAGGTTTCTGCGCTTCTTGTCCAGTGGGTTCGGCGTTTCACTGTTTTCTCCGCGTAGTTGGGTCCATTTCTTTTCCTTTTGGTGTGATTCTCGTTTTGGTGTCCCTGCTCTTGATGTTGTTCTGTCCCGTCCTGAGGCCTTTTCCTCCAAGTCCCTCCCCCCGTTTTACTCTGCTCTTCTGTCTGCTTGGCGTTTGGTTGGTGGTTCCTTTTCCCGTCGGCGTCGTTCCTCCCTTGTCATTGCGTCTTTGTCCCCTCATCATGTTTGCTGCTGTTTCCTCTATCTCTGCAAATTCTGTTTATTTGTTTTTGCTGTCTGAGGATCGTCCGACTCCCCATTGTGTTGACAAGTTTTTTCCTTTGTATGGCTATACTCTCTACTGGCCTTCGACCTGGTCCCAATTGTTCTTCTTCAATCTTGACCGCCCAGTGATCGATCTCAACTGAAAGGTCGCCATGGCGTGTTGTACACTGCCGATCGCCTTGTCGGTTTTTGGGTACTCGGTCGACCCTTCTTGCTTTTTGCCGTCTTGCCTCTGAATGTCCTTCTCACTTGTTTTTCTCCTGCCCTCTTGCTCATAGTGTTCTTTCATGGTTACAGTCTCTATTGTTTGGTTTTTTCGTCTTCGTCCCCTTCTTTGGTTTGCCGTCACGTGCTGTTTGGTTTTTGACCCGGCTGAGATCCGTCGAGTTCCTCGTGTTTTCGTGTACATCCTAGGTTGTCTGTAAGTATTTTATCTGGCTCGCTCGGAATGACTTTCGTTTCCGTAATGTGCCGCCCGGTGCTCTCGATGTCATCGCAAAGGTCCGCTCTCGTGTCAAGTTCAATCTACCTCTCCTTTTTAAGCGTTTCAAGTCCCCCCGTCGTCTACGTTATTTTCATCGTCAGTGGGGTGCGTCTGGCATTATCGGCTCTGTTTGCAATGGTCGTTTTTCTCTGTCCCAGTTCTAGTCCCATTGTCGCCCCAAGCTGTTGCTGTCTCGCGGCGTACCTACTCCTGTTAGGATGAGTCTTTCTGACTGGCGTCCTTGTCAGGTCTGCCATTCGCCGCTGCACAGTTCGGTTGTTTTTGTTTTGTCCTGTAGTCCTTCGTCCTGTTGGTTTGCTTGTTTGTTTGTTTGATGTGGAAATGCCATTCTCGAGTGTAAGTCGGACGAGGCGTCTCGTGAATGCTTTTCTTCGTTAGTTTTGTTTTTTTTTTTTGTTTGTAGGGGCGGGGTTCGATTCCCCGGTGACGTTTGACGTGCTGGTGCACCCCCGTTTGAGGCGAACCATTGTTGTTGATGGATGAGTCTGAATGTCTGGCAGCCATTGCACTCACCCTACCGGGGGGCTGCCATTCGCCTTAAACATAAAAAAAACTTACCTGACGCGGGAGGCACTTGGTGATCAGGGAGGCAGTCCTCTCAAGGTGAGGCTCTTTCATTGCACTTCGATTGGGGTTGACCCTTGCGATTACCCCAAATGTGGGTAACTCGAGCGTATAATTTCTGGTAGTGGGGACCTGCGTTCGCGCTTAGTCCCGCACCAAACCCCGGTGGCAAAGTTGGCTAATGGGAAGTTTGTTGGTAACGTTTCAGGCAGGGCAGGGAAGGAGATGCGGTGGCGGTGTAAGGACTAAGGAAGGTGAGTTGTATTTGTGAAGTCCACTGCTGAAATTGTAGGTGAATGTCCGTACTTGGTGCACTGAAAAACTGTGATTTCATTTCTCTCATTCTTGGCCGTACAGAGAGGGAGACGACGTGTTTATTTCAGCCGCATCGATTTCCATCGATAGACGAGTGAGACAAGAAAATGCCAGCGGGTCGAGCTCTTATCCTCGTGCATCGTTTCGAAAACGTAAGTGGATGTGTGTTTGTACTGCTCCATCGCGATAGATTTCTTTTGCGTTGTGTTATGTTGCGTTCTGGAGAGCCCCGTTTGCATTGAGTAACTGAGGACCCGCCAGATCAGTTGGCGTTACATTTCTGTGCCAACACTTTGTGGTTTCTCTATGTTATCAGTTAATTGGATTGTTATCATAAAAAGTAAATCTTTCATGGTTCAGGATAGTGTCTTTATCGGCCCTTTGAATACGTACTGTCCGTGTTGAGCAGGGAACAGTAAGACTTTGAAGTGCGCTACGTCACGTAAGTCACGTTTTCGCAAGATCAATGTTGTAGTGTTGTAGCCTTCGTTGTATACATATCATCCGGGCTAGGTTAACTTCCATCTAATGCATAACAGTGCATGCATTTTTTACTTGTCGTATCCTGTTCTTTGCTCACACGAAAAGATACGTTTCATGTCATAAACGTTGGATTGATAAGATCTCGCGCGCACGCGCTCCCTTGGGAATACAAGTTCCACTTTCTCGTGTGAACTATTTTGTTTTTGTCGTATGTCTCATCTTTGACATATCGTTGGCATGTTGTGTTCAAAAAACCTGGTTTGGAATGTGTCTTTCTTTCATTGAAAGAAACTGAGATTTTTTGAGATAATCAAGTGTACAGAAGAAAAAGGGAAGCCTACAACACGGGGTATTCCCAGGCGGTCTCCCATCCAAGTACTAAACCCCGCCCGACAGGGCTTAACTTCGGTGATCGGACGAGAACCGGTGTTTTCCCTGTGGTATGGTCGTAGACAAGTAATTTGCCGTGAAAATTAAACTTTGTTATAAGGGAAAATGAAAACGAGGTCAGAGCAAGCACAATGTGCATTTGTCCTCTTGCCGTCACGCAAGTGCCATGCAATGCTGGTGCTGCTGCCCACTGTACAAGAGCGATCGTTGTGTGCGCCTCGCTTTCAGGTTGGCTTTGGGCATTCCTTCCTTGGCACGGATTGTAACGGACCACCATATCTCGTGGCCATGAGACTGGGAGCACCTTGTCCGCCGTGAGCCATTTACGGGCATCGCTTCTCGGCCTTTTGGCTAAGATCAAGTGTAGTAATCTGTTCTTATCAGCTTAATATCTGATACGCTGCTCATCGAGCAGCTCATATATTAAACTGATTTTTGGAACTGGGCCGTGGAAAAGAGGCTTGCCTCGTCCCGGCCACGGGTTGCCTCGGTATAGCACTACCTCCGAGCGTGGCCCACTTCCCTCTGGGGAAGAAATAATCAAGTGAAAGCAGAAAAAGTGACCAAGCAACCAACCTTCACATTCTCTTCTCTTTTCTAGGTAGCATAGCAGCGAGTGGACAGCACGACACGACAGGACGAGGAGCACGTGACCTCCATTACCACATGGTATGCGCAGACAAGTTGCGTTTTGCGGTCCCGGAGAGGCTGAAAAGGCATACTTACCTGACGCGGGAGGCACTGTGATCAGGGAGGCAGTCCTCTCAAGGTGAGGCTCTTTCATTGCACTTCGATTGGGTTGACCCTTGCGATTACCCCAAATGTGGGTAACTCGAGCGTATAATTTCTGGTAGTGGGGACCTGCGTTCGCGCTAGTCCCCGCACCAAACCCCGGTGGCAAAGTTGGCTAATGGGAAGGTTTGTTGGTAACGTTTCAGGCAGGGCAGGGAAGGAGATGCGGTGGCGGTGTAAGGACTAAGGAAGGTGAGTTGTATTTGTGAAGTCCACTGCTGAAATTGTAGGTGAATGTTCCGTACTTGGTGCACTGAAAAACTGTGATTTCATTTCTCTCATTCTTGGCCGTACAGAGAGGGAGACGACGTGTTTATTTCAGCCGCATCGATTTCCATCGATAGACGAGTGAGACAAGAAAATGCCAGCGGGTCGAGCTCTTATCCTCGTGCATCGTTTCGAAAACGTAAGTGGATGTGTGTTTGTACTGCTCCATCGCGATAGATTTCTTTTGCGTTGTGTTATGTTGCGTTCTGGAGAGCCCGTTTTGCATTGAGTAACTGAGGACCCGCCAGATCAGTTGGCGTTACATTTCTGTGGCCAACACTTTGTGGTTTCTCTATGTTATCAGTTAATTGGATTGTTATCATAAAAAGTAAATCTTTCATGGTCAGGATAGTGTCTTATCGGCCCTTTGAATACGTACTGTCCGTGTTGAGCAGGGAACAGTAAGACTTTGAAGTGCGCTACGTCACGTAAGTCACGTTTTCGCAAGATCAATGTTGTAGTGTTGTAGCCTTCGTTGTATACATATCATCCGGGCTAGGTTAACTTCCATCTAATGCATAACAGTGCATGCATTTTTTACTTGTCGTATCCTGTTCTTTGCTCACACGAAAAGATACGTTTCATGTCATAAACGTTGGATTGATAAGATCTCGCGCGCACGCGCTCCCTTGGGAATACAAGTTCCACTTTCTCGTGTGAACTATTTTGTTTTTGTCGTATGTCTCATCTTTGACATATCGTTGGCATGTTGTGTTCAAAAAACCTGGTTTGGAATGTTCTTTCATTGAAAGAAACTGAGATTTTTTGAGATAATCAAGTGTACAGAAGGAAAAAGGGAAGCCTACAACACGGGGTATTCCCAGGCGGTCTCCCATCCAAGTACTAACCCCGCCCGACAGGGCTTAACTTCGGTGATCGGACGAGAACCGGTGTTTTCCCTGTGGTATGGTCGTAGACAAGTAATTTGCCGTGAAAATTAACTTTGTTATAAGGGAAAATGAAAACGAGGTCAGAGCAAGCACAATGTGCATTTGTCCTCTTGCCGTCAACGCAAGTGCCATGCAATGCTGGTGCTGCTGCCCACTGTACAAGAGCGATCGTTGTGTGCGCCTCGCTTTCAGGTTGGCTTTGGGCATTCCTTCCTTGGCACGGATTGTAATCGGACCACCATATCTCGTGGCCATGAGACTGGGAGCACCTTGTCCGCCGTGAGCATTTACGGGCATCGTGCCAAAAGTACTGAGATTCTGTTAAAAAATTACAAAATGTTAAAAACCACCAAGTGGTGGCACTTTATGTAAAGTGGCTGAGAATACAGGTGTGCGTCGTAAGGGGTACTGTTTGCTAGTGGTGGTACCGACAGTCTTGTTTCTTCGGGTGTTTCCTCCATCCTCCCAATCTGTTGAACCTTTGGAGGTGGAAATGGTTGAGGTATCCACTCCTCGTAAACGCGGTTGTGATTCCGTTGAGAACCTCCTCTGATAGCTCTTCTGTTACTCCTTCCCGGAAGGCTCTTACAAAGGTGGCTAAGAAGAGCGGAGCTGCGCCCTCTTCTACTAAATCGAAGACTCGTGCTTCAGCTGATACTGTCAAGTCTGCGAAGCACGAAGGTTTGCCTGATGTGTCGTTTTCCCTCCCCCAACGCAAAGCACGTACATAGTTACTCTTTTACTGTACTCCATTATGGCTCTGTCAGTTGTCTCAATTAACGTCAACGGTCTGCGAGACCAGTCTAAGCGAGCTGGGTTTGTACAGTGGCTTCATTCCTTGCCTGTTGTTTCCTGATGTAGTGTGCCTCCAAGAGGCCCACTGCATCTCCCTCAGTGAGTGTCAGTCCTGGTTTCCAGTCATCTGGTCTTTCCGTTGTGGTGTCTCCGGCTCTAATAAGTCCTTGTGGTTGTATGTTTTTGTTTTCGTCCAGTGTTGTCCCTTGTTAAATCTCTTCCTCTGATAGTTGTGGTCGGTTTTTGTTATGTGAGTTTTCTTTGCGTGGCGCTGTGTTCAGGGTTGCTTGCATTTATGCTCCCAATCGTAACCCTGATCGTGATGCCTTCCTGGACGGGGTCTCTTCCCGATTAGACCCTTCAGTTCCCACCCTCCTCGCCGGCGATTTTAATACCGTCTTTGATCGCGCTGCTGACCGTGTGGGCTCCGTGGTCGGTGATACCTCGCGTGAGAGTGTTGTTGCCCTTGGTCGTCTTTTTGACGATGTCTGTTGTATTGATATTTGGAGATACCTCCATCCGTCTTCCTCCGCCTTTACCTGGACTAAGGCGGATGGCTCTATCTCCTCCCGTATAGATCTAATTGGGTGCCCTTATGTCTGGGTTGCGTCTCTGTCTCTGTTTGTGAAATTCTTCCGTGTCCGTTTTCAGACCATTGTGCTGTGTCCTGCTCTCTTACTGTTCCTGACGTTATTCCTCCTGGTCCGGGGCTTTGGAAGCTTAATACCTCAGTCCTGGAGGAGGAGGAGTACTGGTCTGTCGCCTTATTTCTGACTTTTGGGCCGATTGGAAGGACTGTAAGCTCTGTTTTTCCTCTCTTTCCAAGTGGTGGGATTCCGGTAAAGCAAAGATCGAAGGGCATTACGGTATCTTACTGTGTGCGCCGGTCGCAGAAAGAATCTTGGTCACGCGATTTGTTGGCTAGTTGGCGGCACACCTCAAGGCACGGCTTGATGCTGGTTGCCTGTCTGTTTTAGGTGTTTATCGATCCACCCTTGAACAGCTTTCCGCCTATGACATCAGGGCTGCTCAAGGTGCCCAAGTACGGTCACGTGTGTCCGATGGGTTGAGGAGGGCGAAGTCTCATCGGCGTACTTTTTTCGTTTAGAGAAGAAACGGTCTGCTGACCGGTGGGTTTCTGCGCTTCGGAACCCTGATGGGTCCATTGTTTCAACACCTTCTGATCTGTGTTCTTCGTTCGCCACTTTCTACTCCTCTCTTTTTTTACTGCCTGTCCTACGGATTCCGCCGCTCAAGATATTCTTCTCAGTAATGTGTCCCTCGTCCTTTCATCTGCCCAAGCTGATCTTTGTGAGGGCTTTCTGACTCTTGAGGAGTGTCATCGTGCCCTTGTTGGCATGGCTCGTCGTAAAGCCCCGGGGTCCGATGGCCTCTCCCATGGAGTTTTAACTTGAAATTCTGGGACGTCCTTGGGTCTGATTTAGTGGAGGTCTTGAATTCGTGTTATCTGTCTGGTTCTATGTCTTTGTCTCAACGGCGGGGTCTCATATCCTTAATCTTTAAGAAGGGAGATCGGTTGGACGCTCGTAACTGGCGCCCCATCTCCCTTCTCAACGTCGACTATAAGCTTGCTTCTCGTGTTTATTGCTGGGCGCCTTCTCAAAGTTATCCATCTGGTTTGTTAGTGAGGATCAGACCTGCGGTGTTCCTGGCAGGTTTATTGGCGAGAATGTTGCTCTTTTGCGTGATGTGGTTGCCTTTGCCACGGAATCTGACATCCCGTTGCCGTTCTCTCCTTAGACCAGGAAAAGGCCTTTGATAGAGTGGATTGGTCATTTATGTGTGCTACTTTGTCGAGGATGGGTTTTGGCCCATCTTTTGTCCGTTGGGTTGTTCTGTTCTATTCTGCTGTCCAAAGCTCTGTAGTTGTTAATGGTTATCTGTCTCGGTTTTTTCCTTTGTCTCGTGGCGTGCGTCAGGGCTGTCCTTTGTCTCCATTATTGTATGTTCTAGTTTCTGAAGTGCTTGCTGTTAACATTCGTGCCAATCCACGTATCATTGGTCTTTCTGTCCCCGGGCCCCCGCGGGCCCTGTCTCCGATCTCGCAGTACGCCGATGACACCTCTCTCATTGTCACGTCTGATATTGCCATTGCTGCTATTTTTGAAGTTTATGCTCTTTTTGAAAGGGGTTCTGGTGCTAAGCTTAATCAGGGATCCAAATCCAAGGGATTGTGGCTCGGTTCGTGGTCTGGCAGGACTGACCCCCCTGTCACCCTGGACTGGGACCTCGGCCAAGATCAAAGTGCTGGGCGTCTTTATTGGGCCTGGGAATTTGGAGGAAGTGAACTGGCGTCCTAGGATTGATGCCGTGGAGAATGTGCTGGCTTCTTGGAGGCAACGCTCCCTGTCCTACGGCGGGAGAGCTCTCGTCATCAACGCCTTGGCCCTTTCTAGGGTTTTGGTACATTGCCTCCCTAATTCATGTCCCCCCTTGGGTTTCTTCCGAGCTTTGTAAATTGGTTTTTGGGTTTTTTTGGAAGGGCAAACGCGATCTGGTTTCTCGTGCTGTTGTTGTTCAGCCTACATCTGCTGGTGGGTTTTTCTGTCATTGATCTTCGTCTTAAGGTTTCTGCGCTTCTTGTCCAGTGGGTTCGGCGTTTCACTGTTTTCTCCGCGTAGTTGGGTCCATTTCTTTTCCTTTTGGTGTGATTCTCGTTTTGGTGTCCCTGCTCTTGATGTTGTTCTGTCCCGTCCTGAGGCCTTTTCCTCCAAGTCCCTCCCCCCGTTTTACTCTGCTCTTCTGTCTGCTTGGCGTTTGGTTGGTGGTTCCTTTTCCCGTCGGCGTCGTTCCTCCCTTGTCATTGCGTCTTTGTCCCCTCATCATGTTTGCTGCTGTTTCCTCTATCTCTGCAAATTCTGTTTATTTGTTTTTGCTGTCTGAGGATCGTCCGACTCCCCATTGTGTTGACAAGTTTTTTCCTTTGTATGGCTATACTCTCTACTGGCCTTCGACCTGGTCCCAATTGTTCTTCTTCAATCTTGACCGCCCAGTGATCGATCTCAACTGAAAGGTCGCCATGGCGTGTTGTACACTGCCGATCGCCTTGTCGGTTTTTGGGTACTCGGTCGACCCTTCTTGCTTTTTGCCGTCTTGCCTCTGAATGTCCTTCTCACTTGTTTTTCTCCTGCCCTCTTGCTCATAGTGTTCTTTCATGGTTACAGTCTCTATTGTTTGGTTTTTTCGTCTTCGTCCCCTTCTTTGGTTTGCCGTCACGTGCTGTTTGGTTTTTGACCCGGCTGAGATCCGTCGAGTTCCTCGTGTTTTCGTGTACATCCTAGGTTGTCTGTAAGTATTTTATCTGGCTCGCTCGGAATGACTTTCGTTTCCGTAATGTGCCGCCCGGTGCTCTCGATGTCATCGCAAAGGTCCGCTCTCGTGTCAAGTTCAATCTACCTCTCCTTTTTAAGCGTTTCAAGTCCCCCCGTCGTCTACGTTATTTTCATCGTCAGTGGGGTGCGTCTGGCATTATCGGCTCTGTTTGCAATGGTCGTTTTTCTCTGTCCCAGTTCTAGTCCCATTGTCGCCCCAAGCTGTTGCTGTCTCGCGGCGTACCTACTCCTGTTAGGATGAGTCTTTCTGACTGGCGTCCTTGTCAGGTCTGCCATTCGCCGCTGCACAGTTCGGTTGTTTTTGTTTTGTCCTGTAGTCCTTCGTCCTGTTGGTTTGCTTGTTTGTTTGTTTGATGTGGAAATGCCATTCTCGAGTGTAAGTCGGACGAGGCGTCTCGTGAATGCTTTTCTTCGTTAGTTTTGTTTTTTTTTTTTGTTTGTAGGGGCGGGGTTCGATTCCCCGGTGACGTTTGACGTGCTGGTGCACCCCCGTTTGAGGCGAACCATTGTTGTTGATGGATGAGTCTGAATGTCTGGCAGCCATTGCACTCACCCTACCGGGGGGCTGCCATTCGCCTTAAACATAAAAAAAACTTACCTGACGCGGGAGGCACTTGGTGATCAGGGAGGCAGTCCTCTCAAGGTGAGGCTCTTTCATTGCACTTCGATTGGGGTTGACCCTTGCGATTACCCCAAATGTGGGTAACTCGAGCGTATAATTTCTGGTAGTGGGGACCTGCGTTCGCGCTTAGTCCCGCACCAAACCCCGGTGGCAAAGTTGGCTAATGGGAAGTTTGTTGGTAACGTTTCAGGCAGGGCAGGGAAGGAGATGCGGTGGCGGTGTAAGGACTAAGGAAGGTGAGTTGTATTTGTGAAGTCCACTGCTGAAATTGTAGGTGAATGTCCGTACTTGGTGCACTGAAAAACTGTGATTTCATTTCTCTCATTCTTGGCCGTACAGAGAGGGAGACGACGTGTTTATTTCAGCCGCATCGATTTCCATCGATAGACGAGTGAGACAAGAAAATGCCAGCGGGTCGAGCTCTTATCCTCGTGCATCGTTTCGAAAACGTAAGTGGATGTGTGTTTGTACTGCTCCATCGCGATAGATTTCTTTTGCGTTGTGTTATGTTGCGTTCTGGAGAGCCCCGTTTGCATTGAGTAACTGAGGACCCGCCAGATCAGTTGGCGTTACATTTCTGTGCCAACACTTTGTGGTTTCTCTATGTTATCAGTTAATTGGATTGTTATCATAAAAAGTAAATCTTTCATGGTTCAGGATAGTGTCTTTATCGGCCCTTTGAATACGTACTGTCCGTGTTGAGCAGGGAACAGTAAGACTTTGAAGTGCGCTACGTCACGTAAGTCACGTTTTCGCAAGATCAATGTTGTAGTGTTGTAGCCTTCGTTGTATACATATCATCCGGGCTAGGTTAACTTCCATCTAATGCATAACAGTGCATGCATTTTTTACTTGTCGTATCCTGTTCTTTGCTCACACGAAAAGATACGTTTCATGTCATAAACGTTGGATTGATAAGATCTCGCGCGCACGCGCTCCCTTGGGAATACAAGTTCCACTTTCTCGTGTGAACTATTTTGTTTTTGTCGTATGTCTCATCTTTGACATATCGTTGGCATGTTGTGTTCAAAAAACCTGGTTTGGAATGTGTCTTTCTTTCATTGAAAGAAACTGAGATTTTTTGAGATAATCAAGTGTACAGAAGAAAAAGGGAAGCCTACAACACGGGGTATTCCCAGGCGGTCTCCCATCCAAGTACTAAACCCCGCCCGACAGGGCTTAACTTCGGTGATCGGACGAGAACCGGTGTTTTCCCTGTGGTATGGTCGTAGACAAGTAATTTGCCGTGAAAATTAAACTTTGTTATAAGGGAAAATGAAAACGAGGTCAGAGCAAGCACAATGTGCATTTGTCCTCTTGCCGTCACGCAAGTGCCATGCAATGCTGGTGCTGCTGCCCACTGTACAAGAGCGATCGTTGTGTGCGCCTCGCTTTCAGGTTGGCTTTGGGCATTCCTTCCTTGGCACGGATTGTAACGGACCACCATATCTCGTGGCCATGAGACTGGGAGCACCTTGTCCGCCGTGAGCCATTTACGGGCATCGCTTCTCGGCCTTTTGGCTAAGATCAAGTGTAGTAATCTGTTCTTATCAGCTTAATATCTGATACGCTGCTCATCGAGCAGCTCATATATTAAACTGATTTTTGGAACTGGGCCGTGGAAAAGAGGCTTGCCTCGTCCCGGCCACGGGTTGCCTCGGTATAGCACTACCTCCGAGCGTGGCCCACTTCCCTCTGGGGAAGAAATAATCAAGTGAAAGCAGAAAAAGTGACCAAGCAACCAACCTTCACATTCTCTTCTCTTTTCTAGGTAGCATAGCAGCGAGTGGACAGCACGACACGACAGGACGAGGAGCACGTGACCTCCATTACCACATGGTATGCGCAGACAAGTTGCGTTTTGCGGTCCCGGAGAGGCTGAAAAGGCATACTTACCTGACGCGGGAGGCACTGTGATCAGGGAGGCAGTCCTCTCAAGGTGAGGCTCTTTCATTGCACTTCGATTGGGTTGACCCTTGCGATTACCCCAAATGTGGGTAACTCGAGCGTATAATTTCTGGTAGTGGGGACCTGCGTTCGCGCTAGTCCCCGCACCAAACCCGGTGGCAAAGTTGGCTAATGGGAAGGTTTGTTGGTAACGTTTCAGGCAGGGCAGGGAAGGAGATGCGGTGGCGGTGTAAGGACTAAGGAAGGTGAGTTGTATTTGTGAAGTCCACTGCTGAAATTGTAGGTGAATGTTCCGTACTTGGTGCACTGAAAAACTGTGATTTCATTTCTCTCATTCTTGGCCGTACAGAGAGGGAGACGACGTGTTTATTTCAGCCGCATCGATTTCCATCGATAGACGAGTGAGACAAGAAAATGCCAGCGGGTCGAGCTCTTATCCTCGTGCATCGTTTCGAAAACGTAAGTGGATGTGTGTTTGTACTGCTCCATCGCGATAGATTTATTTTGCGTTGTGTTATGTTGCGTTCTGGAGAGCCCGTTTTGCATTGAGTAACTGAGGACCCGCCAGATCAGTTGGCGTTACATTTCTGTGGCCAACACTTTGTGGTTTCTCTATGTTATCAGTTAATTGGATTGTTATCATAAAAAGTAAATCTTTCATGGTCAGGATAGTGTCTTATCGGCCCTTTGAATACGTACTGTCCGTGTTGAGCAGGGAACAGTAAGACTTTGAAGTGCGCTACGTCACGTAAGTCACGTTTTCGCAAGATCAATGTTGTAGTGTTGTAGCCTTCGTTGTATACATATCATCCGGGCTAGGTTAACTTCCATCTAATGCATAACAGTGCATGCATTTTTTACTTGTCGTATCCTGTTCTTTGCTCACACGAAAAGATACGTTTCATGTCATAAACGTTGGATTGATAAGATCTCGCGCGCACGCGCTCCCTTGGGAATACAAGTTCCACTTTCTCGTGTGAACTATTTTGTTTTTGTCGTATGTCTCATCTTTGACATATCGTTGGCATGTTGTGTTCAAAAAACCTGGTTTGGAATGTTCTTTCATTGAAAGAAACTGAGATTTTTTGAGATAATCAAGTGTACAGAAGGAAAAAGGGAAGCCTACAACACGGGGTATTCCCAGGCGGTCTCCCATCCAAGTACTAACCCCGCCCGACAGGGCTTAACTTCGGTGATCGGACGAGAACCGGTGTTTTCCCTGTGGTATGGTCGTAGACAAGTAATTTGCCGTGAAAATTAACTTTGTTATAAGGGAAAATGAAAACGAGGTCAGAGCAAGCACAATGTGCATTTGTCCTCTTGCCGTCAACGCAAGTGCCATGCAATGCTGGTGCTGCTGCCCACTGTACAAGAGCGATCGTTGTGTGCGCCTCGCTTTCAGGTTGGCTTTGGGCATTCCTTCCTTGGCACGGATTGTAATCGGACCACCATATCTCGTGGCCATGAGACTGGGAGCACCTTGTCCGCCGTGAGCATTTACGGGCATCGCTGCCAAAAGTACTGAGATTCTGTTAAAAAATTACAAAATGTTAAAAACCACCAAGTGGTGGCACTTTATGTAAAGTGGCTGAGAATACAGGTGTGCGTCGTAAGGGGTACTGTTTGCTAGTGGTGGTACCGACAGTCTTGTTTCTTCGGGTGTTTCCTCCATCCTCCCAATCTGTTGAACCTTTGGAGGTGGAAATGGTTGAGGTATCCACTCCTCGTAAACGCGGTTGTGATTCCGTTGAGAACCTCCTCTGATAGCTCTTCTGTTACTCCTTCCCGGAAGGCTCTTACAAAGGTGGCTAAGAAGAGCGGAGCTGCGCCCTCTTCTACTAAATCGAAGACTCGTGCTTCAGCTGATACTGTCAAGTCTGCGAAGCACGAAGGTTTGCCTGATGTGTCGTTTTCCCTCCCCCAACGCAAAGCACGTACATAGTTACTCTTTTACTGTACTCCATTATGGCTCTGTCAGTTGTCTCAATTAACGTCAACGGTCTGCGAGACCAGTCTAAGCGAGCTGGGTTTGTACAGTGGCTTCATTCCTTGCCTGTTGTTTCCTGATGTAGTGTGCCTCCAAGAGGCCCACTGCATCTCCCTCAGTGAGTGTCAGTCCTGGTTTCCAGTCATCTGGTCTTTCCGTTGTGGTGTCTCCGGCTCTAATAAGTCCTTGTGGTTGTATGTTTTTGTTTTCGTCCAGTGTTGTCCCTTGTTAAATCTCTTCCTCTGATAGTTGTGGTCGGTTTTTGTTATGTGAGTTTTCTTTGCGTGGCGCTGTGTTCAGGGTTGCTTGCATTTATGCTCCCAATCGTAACCCTGATCGTGATGCCTTCCTGGACGGGGTCTCTTCCCGATTAGACCCTTCAGTTCCCACCCTCCTCGCCGGCGATTTTAATACCGTCTTTGATCGCGCTGCTGACCGTGTGGGCTCCGTGGTCGGTGATACCTCGCGTGAGAGTGTTGTTGCCCTTGGTCGTCTTTTTGACGATGTCTGTTGTATTGATATTTGGAGATACCTCCATCCGTCTTCCTCCGCCTTTACCTGGACTAAGGCGGATGGCTCTATCTCCTCCCGTATAGATCTAATTGGGTGCCCTTATGTCTGGGTTGCGTCTCTGTCTCTGTTTGTGAAATTCTTCCGTGTCCGTTTTCAGACCATTGTGCTGTGTCCTGCTCTCTTACTGTTCCTGACGTTATTCCTCCTGGTCCGGGGCTTTGGAAGCTTAATACCTCAGTCCTGGAGGAGGAGGAGTACTGGTCTGTCGCCTTATTTCTGACTTTTGGGCCGATTGGAAGGACTGTAAGCTCTGTTTTTCCTCTCTTTCCAAGTGGTGGGATTCCGGTAAAGCAAAGATCGAAGGGCATTACGGTATCTTACTGTGTGCGCCGGTCGCAGAAAGAATCTTGGTCACGCGATTTGTTGGCTAGTTGGCGGCACACCTCAAGGCACGGCTTGATGCTGGTTGCCTGTCTGTTTTAGGTGTTTATCGATCCACCCTTGAACAGCTTTCCGCCTATGACATCAGGGCTGCTCAAGGTGCCCAAGTACGGTCACGTGTGTCCGATGGGTTGAGGAGGGCGAAGTCTCATCGGCGTACTTTTTTCGTTTAGAGAAGAAACGGTCTGCTGACCGGTGGGTTTCTGCGCTTCGGAACCCTGATGGGTCCATTGTTTCAACACCTTCTGATCTGTGTTCTTCGTTCGCCACTTTCTACTCCTCTCTTTTTTTACTGCCTGTCCTACGGATTCCGCCGCTCAAGATATTCTTCTCAGTAATGTGTCCCTCGTCCTTTCATCTGCCCAAGCTGATCTTTGTGAGGGCTTTCTGACTCTTGAGGAGTGTCATCGTGCCCTTGTTGGCATGGCTCGTCGTAAAGCCCCGGGGTCCGATGGCCTCTCCCATGGAGTTTTAACTTGAAATTCTGGGACGTCCTTGGGTCTGATTTAGTGGAGGTCTTGAATTCGTGTTATCTGTCTGGTTCTATGTCTTTGTCTCAACGGCGGGGTCTCATATCCTTAATCTTTAAGAAGGGAGATCGGTTGGACGCTCGTAACTGGCGCCCCATCTCCCTTCTCAACGTCGACTATAAGCTTGCTTCTCGTGTTTATTGCTGGGCGCCTTCTCAAAGTTATCCATCTGGTTTGTTAGTGAGGATCAGACCTGCGGTGTTCCTGGCAGGTTTATTGGCGAGAATGTTGCTCTTTTGCGTGATGTGGTTGCCTTTGCCACGGAATCTGACATCCCGTTGCCGTTCTCTCCTTAGACCAGGAAAAGGCCTTTGATAGAGTGGATTGGTCATTTATGTGTGCTACTTTGTCGAGGATGGGTTTTGGCCCATCTTTTGTCCGTTGGGTTGTTCTGTTCTATTCTGCTGTCCAAAGCTCTGTAGTTGTTAATGGTTATCTGTCTCGGTTTTTTCCTTTGTCTCGTGGCGTGCGTCAGGGCTGTCCTTTGTCTCCATTATTGTATGTTCTAGTTTCTGAAGTGCTTGCTGTTAACATTCGTGCCAATCCACGTATCATTGGTCTTTCTGTCCCCGGGCCCCCGCGGGCCCTGTCTCCGATCTCGCAGTACGCCGATGACACCTCTCTCATTGTCACGTCTGATATTGCCATTGCTGCTATTTTTGAAGTTTATGCTCTTTTTGAAAGGGGTTCTGGTGCTAAGCTTAATCAGGGATCCAAATCCAAGGGATTGTGGCTCGGTTCGTGGTCTGGCAGGACTGACCCCCCTGTCACCCTGGACTGGGACCTCGGCCAAGATCAAAGTGCTGGGCGTCTTTATTGGGCCTGGGAATTTGGAGGAAGTGAACTGGCGTCCTAGGATTGATGCCGTGGAGAATGTGCTGGCTTCTTGGAGGCAACGCTCCCTGTCCTACGGCGGGAGAGCTCTCGTCATCAACGCCTTGGCCCTTTCTAGGGTTTTGGTACATTGCCTCCCTAATTCATGTCCCCCCTTGGGTTTCTTCCGAGCTTTGTAAATTGGTTTTTGGGTTTTTTTGGAAGGGCAAACGCGATCTGGTTTCTCGTGCTGTTGTTGTTCAGCCTACATCTGCTGGTGGGTTTTTCTGTCATTGATCTTCGTCTTAAGGTTTCTGCGCTTCTTGTCCAGTGGGTTCGGCGTTTCACTGTTTTCTCCGCGTAGTTGGGTCCATTTCTTTTCCTTTTGGTGTGATTCTCGTTTTGGTGTCCCTGCTCTTGATGTTGTTCTGTCCCGTCCTGAGGCCTTTTCCTCCAAGTCCCTCCCCCCGTTTTACTCTGCTCTTCTGTCTGCTTGGCGTTTGGTTGGTGGTTCCTTTTCCCGTCGGCGTCGTTCCTCCCTTGTCATTGCGTCTTTGTCCCCTCATCATGTTTGCTGCTGTTTCCTCTATCTCTGCAAATTCTGTTTATTTGTTTTTGCTGTCTGAGGATCGTCCGACTCCCCATTGTGTTGACAAGTTTTTTCCTTTGTATGGCTATACTCTCTACTGGCCTTCGACCTGGTCCCAATTGTTCTTCTTCAATCTTGACCGCCCAGTGATCGATCTCAACTGAAAGGTCGCCATGGCGTGTTGTACACTGCCGATCGCCTTGTCGGTTTTTGGGTACTCGGTCGACCCTTCTTGCTTTTTGCCGTCTTGCCTCTGAATGTCCTTCTCACTTGTTTTTCTCCTGCCCTCTTGCTCATAGTGTTCTTTCATGGTTACAGTCTCTATTGTTTGGTTTTTTCGTCTTCGTCCCCTTCTTTGGTTTGCCGTCACGTGCTGTTTGGTTTTTGACCCGGCTGAGATCCGTCGAGTTCCTCGTGTTTTCGTGTACATCCTAGGTTGTCTGTAAGTATTTTATCTGGCTCGCTCGGAATGACTTTCGTTTCCGTAATGTGCCGCCCGGTGCTCTCGATGTCATCGCAAAGGTCCGCTCTCGTGTCAAGTTCAATCTACCTCTCCTTTTTAAGCGTTTCAAGTCCCCCCGTCGTCTACGTTATTTTCATCGTCAGTGGGGTGCGTCTGGCATTATCGGCTCTGTTTGCAATGGTCGTTTTTCTCTGTCCCAGTTCTAGTCCCATTGTCGCCCCAAGCTGTTGCTGTCTCGCGGCGTACCTACTCCTGTTAGGATGAGTCTTTCTGACTGGCGTCCTTGTCAGGTCTGCCATTCGCCGCTGCACAGTTCGGTTGTTTTTGTTTTGTCCTGTAGTCCTTCGTCCTGTTGGTTTGCTTGTTTGTTTGTTTGATGTGGAAATGCCATTCTCGAGTGTAAGTCGGACGAGGCGTCTCGTGAATGCTTTTCTTCGTTAGTTTTGTTTTTTTTTTTTGTTTGTAGGGGCGGGGTTCGATTCCCCGGTGACGTTTGACGTGCTGGTGCACCCCCGTTTGAGGCGAACCATTGTTGTTGATGGATGAGTCTGAATGTCTGGCAGCCATTGCACTCACCCTACCGGGGGGCTGCCATTCGCCTTAAACATAAAAAAAACTTACCTGACGCGGGAGGCACTTGGTGATCAGGGAGGCAGTCCTCTCAAGGTGAGGCTCTTTCATTGCACTTCGATTGGGGTTGACCCTTGCGATTACCCCAAATGTGGGTAACTCGAGCGTATAATTTCTGGTAGTGGGGACCTGCGTTCGCGCTTAGTCCCGCACCAAACCCCGGTGGCAAAGTTGGCTAATGGGAAGTTTGTTGGTAACGTTTCAGGCAGGGCAGGGAAGGAGATGCGGTGGCGGTGTAAGGACTAAGGAAGGTGAGTTGTATTTGTGAAGTCCACTGCTGAAATTGTAGGTGAATGTCCGTACTTGGTGCACTGAAAAACTGTGATTTCATTTCTCTCATTCTTGGCCGTACAGAGAGGGAGACGACGTGTTTATTTCAGCCGCATCGATTTCCATCGATAGACGAGTGAGACAAGAAAATGCCAGCGGGTCGAGCTCTTATCCTCGTGCATCGTTTCGAAAACGTAAGTGGATGTGTGTTTGTACTGCTCCATCGCGATAGATTTCTTTTGCGTTGTGTTATGTTGCGTTCTGGAGAGCCCCGTTTGCATTGAGTAACTGAGGACCCGCCAGATCAGTTGGCGTTACATTTCTGTGCCAACACTTTGTGGTTTCTCTATGTTATCAGTTAATTGGATTGTTATCATAAAAAGTAAATCTTTCATGGTTCAGGATAGTGTCTTTATCGGCCCTTTGAATACGTACTGTCCGTGTTGAGCAGGGAACAGTAAGACTTTGAAGTGCGCTACGTCACGTAAGTCACGTTTTCGCAAGATCAATGTTGTAGTGTTGTAGCCTTCGTTGTATACATATCATCCGGGCTAGGTTAACTTCCATCTAATGCATAACAGTGCATGCATTTTTTACTTGTCGTATCCTGTTCTTTGCTCACACGAAAAGATACGTTTCATGTCATAAACGTTGGATTGATAAGATCTCGCGCGCACGCGCTCCCTTGGGAATACAAGTTCCACTTTCTCGTGTGAACTATTTTGTTTTTGTCGTATGTCTCATCTTTGACATATCGTTGGCATGTTGTGTTCAAAAAACCTGGTTTGGAATGTGTCTTTCTTTCATTGAAAGAAACTGAGATTTTTTGAGATAATCAAGTGTACAGAAGAAAAAGGGAAGCCTACAACACGGGGTATTCCCAGGCGGTCTCCCATCCAAGTACTAAACCCCGCCCGACAGGGCTTAACTTCGGTGATCGGACGAGAACCGGTGTTTTCCCTGTGGTATGGTCGTAGACAAGTAATTTGCCGTGAAAATTAAACTTTGTTATAAGGGAAAATGAAAACGAGGTCAGAGCAAGCACAATGTGCATTTGTCCTCTTGCCGTCACGCAAGTGCCATGCAATGCTGGTGCTGCTGCCCACTGTACAAGAGCGATCGTTGTGTGCGCCTCGCTTTCAGGTTGGCTTTGGGCATTCCTTCCTTGGCACGGATTGTAACGGACCACCATATCTCGTGGCCATGAGACTGGGAGCACCTTGTCCGCCGTGAGCCATTTACGGGCATCGCTTCTCGGCCTTTTGGCTAAGATCAAGTGTAGTAATCTGTTCTTATCAGCTTAATATCTGATACGCTGCTCATCGAGCAGCTCATATATTAAACTGATTTTTGGAACTGGGCCGTGGAAAAGAGGCTTGCCTCGTCCCGGCCACGGGTTGCCTCGGTATAGCACTACCTCCGAGCGTGGCCCACTTCCCTCTGGGGAAGAAATAATCAAGTGAAAGCAGAAAAAGTGACCAAGCAACCAACCTTCACATTCTCTTCTCTTTTCTAGGTAGCATAGCAGCGAGTGGACAGCACGACACGACAGGACGAGGAGCACGTGACCTCCATTACCACATGGTATGCGCAGACAAGTTGCGTTTTGCGGTCCCGGAGAGGCTGAAAAGGCATACTTACCTGACGCGGGAGGCACTGTGATCAGGGAGGCAGTCCTCTCAAGGTGAGGCTCTTTCATTGCACTTCGATTGGGTTGACCCTTGCGATTACCCCAAATGTGGGTAACTCGAGCGTATAATTTCTGGTAGTGGGGACCTGCGTTCGCGCTAGTCCCCGCACCAAACCCGGGTGGCAAAGTTGGCTAATGGGAAGGTTTGTTGGTAACGTTTCAGGCAGGGCAGGGAAGGAGATGCGGTGG
This sequence comes from Montipora capricornis, assembly GCF_036669925.1. Classification (NCBI taxonomy): domain Eukaryota; kingdom Metazoa; phylum Cnidaria; class Anthozoa; order Scleractinia; family Acroporidae; genus Montipora; species Montipora capricornis. Next base: position 54,342 of record NW_027180163.1, on the reverse strand, counting down.
CGGTGTAAGGACTAAGGAAGGTGAGTTGTATTTGTGAAGTCCACTGCTGAAATTGTAGGTGAATGTTCCGTACTTGGTGCACTGAAAAACTGTGATTTCATTTCTCTCATTCTTGGCCGTACAGAGAGGGAGACGACGTGTTTATTTCAGCCGCATCGATTTCCATCGATAGACGAGTGAGACAAGAAAATGCCAGCGGGTCGAGCTCTTATCCTCGTGCATCGTTTCGAAAACGTAAGTGGATGTGTGTTTGTACTGCTCCATCGCGATAGATTTCTTTTGCGTTGTGTTATGTTGCGTTCTGGAGAGCCCGTTTTGCATTGAGTAACTGAGGACCCGCCAGATCAGTTGGCGTTACATTTCTGTGGCCAACACTTTGTGGTTTCTCTATGTTATCAGTTAATTGGATTGTTATCATAAAAAGTAAATCTTTCATGGTCAGGATAGTGTCTTATCGGCCCTTTGAATACGTACTGTCCGTGTTGAGCAGGGAACAGTAAGACTTTGAAGTGCGCTACGTCACGTAAGTCACGTTTTCGCAAGATCAATGTTGTAGTGTTGTAGCCTTCGTTGTATACATATCATCCGGGCTAGGTTAACTTCCATCTAATGCATAACAGTGCATGCATTTTTTACTTGTCGTATCCTGTTCTTTGCTCACACGAAAAGATACGTTTCATGTCATAAACGTTGGATTGATAAGATCTCGCGCGCACGCGCTCCCTTGGGAATACAAGTTCCACTTTCTCGTGTGAACTATTTTGTTTTTGTCGTATGTCTCATCTTTGACATATCGTTGGCATGTTGTGTTCAAAAAACCTGGTTTGGAATGTTCTTTCATTGAAAGAAACTGAGATTTTTTGAGATAATCAAGTGTACAGAAGGAAAAAGGGAAGCCTACAACACGGGGTATTCCCAGGCGGTCTCCCATCCAAGTACTAACCCCGCCCGACAGGGCTTAACTTCGGTGATCGGACGAGAACCGGTGTTTTCCCTGTGGTATGGTCGTAGACAAGTAATTTGCCGTGAAAATTAACTTTGTTATAAGGGAAAATGAAAACGAGGTCAGAGCAAGCACAATGTGCATTTGTCCTCTTGCCGTCAACGCAAGTGCCATGCAATGCTGGTGCTGCTGCCCACTGTACAAGAGCGATCGTTGTGTGCGCCTCGCTTTCAGGTTGGCTTTGGGCATTCCTTCCTTGGCACGGATTGTAATCGGACCACCATATCTCGTGGCCATGAGACTGGGAGCACCTTGTCCGCCGTGAGCATTTACGGGCATCGAAAAATTACAAAATGTTAAAAAACACACAAGTGGTGGCACTTTATGTAAAGTGGCTGAGAATACAGGTGTGCGTCGTAAGGGTACTGTTGCTAGTGGTGGTACCGACAGTCTTGTTTCTTCGGGTGTTCCTCCATCCTCCCAATCTGTTGAACCTTTGGAGGTGGAAATGGTTGAGGTATCCACTCCTCGTAAACGCGGTTGTGATTCCGTTGAGACCTCCTCTGATAGCTCTTCTGTTACTCCTTCCGGAAGGCTCTTACAAAGGTGGCTAAGAAGAGCGGAGCTGCGCCCTCTTCTACTAAATCGAAGACTCGTGCTTCAGCTGATACTGTCAAGTCTGCGAAGCCGAAAGGTTGCCTGATGTGTCGGTTTCCCTCCCCCAACGCAAAGCACGTACATAGTTACTCTTTTACTGTACTCCATTATGGCTCTGTCAGTTGTCTCAATTAACGTCAACGGTCTGCGAGACCAGTCTAAGCGAGCTGGGTTGTACAGTGGCTTCATTCCTTGCCTGTTGTTCCTGATGTAGTGTGCCTCCAAGAGGCCCACTGCATCTCCCTCAGTGAGTGTCAGTCCTGGTTCCAGTCATCTGGTCTTTCCGTTGTGGTGTCTCCCGGCTCTAATAAGTCTTGTGGTTGTATTGTTTTGTTTCGTCCAGTGTTGTCCCTTGTTAAATCTTCCTCTGATAGTTGTGGTCGGTTTTTGTTATGTAGTGAGTTTTCTTTGCGTGGCGCTGTGTTCAGGGTTGCTTGCATTTATGCTCCCAATCGTAACCCTGATCGTGATGCCTTCCTGGACGGGGTCTCTTCCCGATTAGACCCTTCAGTTCCCACCCTCCTCCGGCGATTTTAATACCGTCTTTGATCGCGCTGCTGACCGTGTGGGCTCCGTGGGTCGGTGATACCTCGCGTGAGAGTGTTGTTGCCCTTGGTCGTCTTTTTGACGATGTCTGTTGTATTGATATTTGGAGATACCTCCATCCGTCTTCCTCCGCCTTTACCTGGACTAAGGCGGATGGCTCTATCTCCTCCCGTATAGATCTAATTGGGTGCCCTTATGTCTGGGTTGCGTCTGTCTCTGTTTGTGAAATTCTTCGTGTCCGTTTTCAGACCATTGTGCTGTGTCCTGCTCTCTCTTACTGTTCCTGACGTTATTCCTCCTGGTCCGGGGCTTTGGAAGCTTAATACCTCAGTCCTGGAGGAGGAGGAGTACTGTCGCCTTATTTCTGACTTTTGGGCCGATTGGAAGGACTGTAAGCTCTGTTTTTTCCTCTCTTTCCAAGTGGTGGGATTCCGGTAAAGCAAAGATCAAGGGCATTACGGTATCTTACTGTGTGCGCCGGTCGCAGAAAGAATCTTGGTCACGCGATTTGTTGGCTAGGTTGGCGGCACACCTCAAGGCACGGCTTGATGCTGGTTGCCTGTCTGTTTTAGGTGTTTATCGATCCACCCTTGAACAGCTTTCCGCCTATGACATCAGGGCTGCTCAAGGTGCCCAAGTACGGTCACGTGTCCGATGGGTTGAGGAGGGCGAAGTCTCGTCGGCGTACTTTTTCGTTTAGAGAAGAAACGGTCTGCTGACCGGTGGGTTTCTGCGCTTCGGAACCCTGATGGGTCCATTGTTTCAACACCTTCTGATCTGTGTTCTTCGTTCGCCACTTTCTACTCCTCCTCTCTTTTTACTGCCTGTCCTACGGATTCCGCCGCTCAAGATATTCTTTCAGTAATGTGTCCTCGGTCCTTTCATCTGCCCAAGCTGATCTTTGTGGAGGCTTTCTTTCTGACTCTTGAGGAGTGTCATCGTGCCCTTGTTGGCATGGCTCGTCGTAAAGCCCCGGGGTCCGATGGCCTCCCCATGGAGTTTTACTGAAATTCTGGGACGTCCTTGGGTCTGATTTAGTGGAGGTCTTGAATTCGTGTTATCTGTCTGGTTCTATGTCTTTGTCTCAACGGCGGGTCTCATATCCTTAATCTTTAAGAAGGGAGATCGTTGGACGCTCGTAACTGGCGCCCCATCTCCCTTCTCAACGTCGACTATAAGCTTGCTTCTCGTGTTATTGCTGGGCGCCTTCTCAAGTTATCCATCTGGTTGTTAGTGAGGATCAGACCTGCGGTGTTCCTGGCAGGTTTATTGGCGAGAATGTTGCTCTTTTGCGTGATGTGGTTGCCTTTGCCACGGAATCTGACATCCCGGTTGCCGTTCTCTCCTAGACCAGGAAAAGGCCTTTGATAGAGTGGATTGGTCATTTATGTGTGCTACTTTGTCGAGGATGGGTTTTGGCCATCTTTTGTCCGTTGGGTTGTTCTGTTCTATTCTGCTGTCCAAAGCTCTGTAGTTGTTAATGGTTATCTGTCTCGGTTTTTCCTTTGTCTCGTGGCGTGCGTCAGGGCTGTCCTTTGTCTCCATTATTGTATGTTCTAGTTTCTGAAGTGCTTGCTGTTAACATTCGTGCCAATCCACGTATCATTGGTCTTTCTGTCCCCGGGGCCCCGCGGGCCCTGTCTCCGATCTCGCAGTACGCCGATGACACCTCTCTCATTGTCACGTCTGATATTGCCATTGCTGCTATTTTTGAAGTTTATGCTCTTTTTTGAAAGGGGTTCTGGTGCTAAGCTTAATCAGTCCAAATCCAAGGGATTGTGGCTCGGTTCGTGGTCTGGCAGGACTGACCCCCCTGTCACCCTGGACTGGACCTCGGCCAAGATCAAAGGCTGGGCGTCGTCTTTATTGGGCCTGGGAATTTGGAGAAGTGAACTGGCGTCCTAGGATTGATGCCGTGGAGAATGTGCTGGCTTCTTGGAGGCAACGCTCCCTGTCCTACGGCGGGGAGAGCTCTCGTCATCAACGCCTTGGCCCTTTCTAGGGTTTGGTACATTGCCTCCCTAATTCATGTCCCCCCTTGGGTTTTTCTTCCGAGCTTTGTAAATTGGTTTTTTGGGTTTTTTTGGAAGGGCAAACGCGATCTGGTTTCTCGTGCTGTTGTTGTTCAGCCTACATCTGCTGGTGGTTTTTTCTGTCATTGATCTTCGTCTTAAGGTTTCTGCGCGCTTCTTGTCCAGTGGGTTCGGCGTTTCACTGTTTCTCCGCCGAGTAGTTGGGTCCATTTCTTTTCCTTTTGGTGTGATTCTCGTTTTGGTGTCCCTGCTCTTGATGTTCTGTCCCGTCCTGAGGCCTTTTCCTCCAAGTCCCTCCCCCCGTTTTTACTCTGCTCTTCTGTCTGCTTGGCGTTTGGTTGGTGGTTCTTTTCCCGTCGGCGTTCCTCCTCCCTTGTCATTGCGTCTTTGTCCCCTCATCATGTTGCTGCTGTTTCCTCTATCTCTGCAAATTCTGTTTATTTGTTTTTGCTGTCTGAGGATCGTCCGATTCCCCATTGTGTTGACAAGTTTTTCCCTTTGTATGGCTCTCTCTACTGGCCTTCGACCTGGTCCCAATTGTTCTTCTTCAATCTTGACCGCCAGTGATCGATCTCAACTGGAAGGTCGCCCATGGCGTGTTGTACACTGCCGATCGCCTTGTCGGTTTGGGTACTTACTCGGTCGACCCTTCTTGCTTTTGCCGTCTTGCCTCTGAATGTCCTTCTCACTTGTTTTTCTCCTGCCCTCTTGCTCATAGTGTTCTTTCATGGTTACAGTCTCTATTGTTTGGTTTTTCGTCTTCGTCCCCTTCTTTGGTTTGCCGTCACGTGCTGTTTGGTTTTGACCCGGCTGAGATCCGTCGAGTTCCTCGTGTTTTCGTGTACATCCTAGGTGTCTGTAAGTATTTTATCTGGCTCGCTCGGAATGACTTTCGTTTCCGTAATGTGCCGCCGCCGTGCTCTCGATGTCATCGCAAAGGTCCGCTCTCGTGTCAAGTTCAATCTACCTCTCCTTTTTTAAGCGTTTCAAGTCCCCCCGTCGTCGTCTACGTTATTTTCATCGTCAGTGGGGGGTGCGTCTGGCATTATCGGCTCTGTTTGCAATGGTCGTTTTTCTCTGTCCCAGTTCTAGTCCCATTGTCGCCCCAAGCTGTTGCTGTCTCGCGGCGTACCTACTCCTGTAGGATGAGTCTTTCTGACTGGCGTCCTTGTCAGGTCTGCCATTCGCCGCTGCACAGTTCGGTTGTTTTTGTTTTGTCCTGTAGTCCTTCGTCCTGTTGGTTGCTTGTTTGTTTGTTTGATGTGGAAAATGCCATTCTCGAGTGTAAGTCGGACGAGGCGTCTCGTGAATGCTTTTTCTTCGTTAGTTTGTGTTTTTGTTTTTTGTTTGTAGGGGCGGGGTTCGATTCCCCGGTGACGTTTGACGTGCTGGTGCACCCCCGTTTGAGGCGAACCATTGTTGTTGATGGATGAGTCTGAATGTCTGGCAGCCATTGCACTCACCCTACCGGGGGGCTGCCATTCGCCTTAAACATAAAAAAAACTTACCTGACGCGGGAGGCACTGTGATCAGGGAGGCAGTCCTCTCAGGTGAGGCTCTTTCATTGCACTTCGATTGGGTTGACCCTTGCGATTACCCCAAATGTGGGTAACTCGAGCGTATAATTTCTGGTAGTGGGGACCTGCGTTCGCGCTAGTCCCCGCACCAAAACCCCGGTGGCAAAGTTGGCTAATGGGAAGGTTTGTTGGTAACGTTTCAGGGCAGGGCAGGGAAGGAGATGCGGTGGCGGTGTAAGGACTAAGGAAGGTGAGTTGTATTTGTGAAGTCCACTGCTGAAATTGTAGGTGAATGTTCCGTACTTGGTGCACTGAAAAACTGTGATTTCATTTCTCTCATTCTTGGCCGTACAGAGAGGGAGACGACGTGTTTATTTCAGCCGCATCGATTTCCATCGATAGACGAGTGAGACAAGAAAATGCCAGCGGGTCGAGCTCTTATCCTCGTGCATCGTTTCGAAAACGTAAGTGGATGTGTGTTTGTACTGCTCCATCGCGATAGATTTCTTTTGCGTTGTGTTATGTTGCGTTCTGGAGAGCCCGTTTTGCATTGAGTAACTGAGGACCCGCCAGATCAGTTGGCGTTACATTTCTGTGGCCAACACTTTGTGGTTTCTCTATGTTATCAGTTAATTGGATTGTTTCATCATAAAAAGTAAATCTTTCATGGTCAGGATAGTGTCTTATCGGCCCTTTGAATACGTACTGTCCCGTGTTGAGCAGGGAACAGTAAGACTTTGAAGTGCGCTACGTCACGTAAGTCACGTTTTCGCAAGATCAATGTTGTAGTGTTGTAGCCTTCGTTGTATACATATCATCCGGGCTAGGTTAACTTCCATCTAATGCATAACAGTGCATGCATTTTTTACTTGTCGTATCCTGTTCTTTGCTCACACGAAAAGATACGTTTTCATGTCATAAACGTTGGATTGATAAGATCTCGCGCGCACGCGCTCCCTTGGGAATACAAGTTCCACTTTCTCGTGTGAACTATTTTGTTTTTGTCGTATGTCTCATCTTTGACATATCGTTGGCATGTTGTGTTCAAAAAACCTGGTTTGGAATGTTCTTTCATTGAAAGAAACTGAGATTTTTTGAGATAATCAAGTGTACAGAAGGAAAAAGGGAAGCCTACAACACGGGGTATTCCCAGGCGGTCTCCCATCCAAGTACTAACCCCGCCCGACAGGGCTTAACTTCGGTGATCGGACGAGAACCGGTGTTTTCCCTGTGGTATGGTCGTAGACAAGTAATTTGCCGTGAAAATTAACTTTGTTATAAGGGAAAATGAAAACGAGGTCAGAGCAAGCACAATGTGCATTTGTCCCTTGCCGTCAACGCAAGTGCCATGCAATGCTGGTGCTGCTGCCCACTGTACAAGAGCGATCGTTGTGTGCGCCTCGCTTTCAGGTTGGCTTTGGGCATTCCTTCCTTGGCACGGATTGTAATCGGACCACCATATCTCGTGGCCATGAGACTGGGAGCACCTTGTCCGCCGTGAGCATTTACGGGCATCGCTTCTCGGCCTTTTGGCTAAGATCAAGTGTAGTATCTGTTCTTATCAGCTTAATATCTGATACGCTGCTCATCGAGCAGCTCATATATTAAACTGATTTTTGGAACTGGGCCGTGGAAAAGAGGCTTGCCTCGTCCCGGCCACGGGTTGCCTCGGTATAGCACTACCTCCGAGCGTGGCCCACTTCCCTCTGGGGAAGAAATAATCAAGTGAAAGCAGAAAAAGTGACCAAGCAACCAACCTTCACATTCTCTTCTCTTTTCTAGGTAGCATAGCAGCGAGTGGACAGCACGACACGACAGGACGAGAGCACGTGACCTCCATTACCACATGGTATGCGCAGACAAGTTGCGTTTTGCGGTCCCGGAGAGGCTGAAAAGGCATACTTACCTGACGCGGGAGGCACTGTGATCAGGGAGGCAGTCCTCTCAAGGTGAGGCTCTTTTCATTGCACTTCGATTGGGTTGACCCTTGCGATTACCCCAAATGTGGGTAACTCGAGCGTATAATTTCTGGTAGTGGGGACCTGCGTTCGCGCTAGTCCCCGCACCAAACCCCGGTGGCAAAGTTGGCTAATGGGAAGGTTTGTTTGGTAACGTTTCAGGCAGGGCAGGGAAGGGATGCGGTGGCGGTGTAAGGACTAAGGAAGGTGAGTTGTATTTGTGAAAAGTCCACTGCTGAAATTGTAGGTGAATGTTCCGTACTTGGTGCACTGAAAAACTGTGATTTCATTTCTCTCATTCTTGGCCGTACAGAGAGGGAGACGACGTGTTTATTTCAGCCGCATCGATTTCCATCGATAGACGAGTGAGACAAGAAAATGCCAGCGGGTCGAGCTCTTATCCTCGTGCATCGTTTCGAAAACGTAAGTGGATGTGTGTTTGTACTGCTCCATCGCGATAGATTTTCTTTTGCGTTGTGTTATGTTGCGTTCTGGAGAGCCCGTTTTGCATTGAGTAACTGAGGACCCCGCCAGATCAGTTGGCGTTACATTTCTGTGGCCAACACTTTGTGGTTTCTCTATGTTATCAGTTAATTGGATTGTTATCATAAAAAGTAAATCTTTCATGGTCAGGATAGTGTCTTATCGGCCCTTTGAATACGTACTGTCCGTGTTGAGCAGGGAACAGTAAGACTTTGAAGTGCGCTACGTCACGTAAGTCACGTTTTCGCAAGATCAATGTTGTAGTGTTGTAGCCTTCGTTGTATACATATCATCCGGGCTAGGTTAACTTCCATCTAATGCATAACAGTGCATGCATTTTTTACTTGTCGTATCCTGTTCTTTGCTCACACGAAAAGATACGTTTCATGTCATAAACCGTTGGATTGATAAGATCTCGCGCGCACGCGCTCCCTTGGGAATACAAGTTCCACTTTCTCGTGTGAACTATTTTGTTTTTGTCGTATGTCTCATCTCTTGACATATCGTTGGCATGTTGTGTTCAAAAAACCTGGTTTGGAATGTTCTTTCATTGAAAGAAACTGAGATTTTTTGAGATAATCAAGTGTACAGAAGGAAAAAGGGAAGCCTACAACACGGGGTATTCCCAGGCGGTCTCCCATCCAAGTACTAACCCCGCCCGACAGGGCTTAACTTCGGTGATCGGACGAGAAACCGTGTTTTTCCCTGTGGTATGGTCGTAGACAAGTAATTTGCCGTGAAAATTAACTTTGTTATAAGGGAAATGAAAACGAGGTCAGAGCAAGCACAATGTGCATTTGTCCTCTTGCCGTCAACGCAAGTGCCATGCAATGCTGGTGCTGCTGCCCACTGTACAAGAGCGATCGTTGTGTGCGCCTCGCTTTCAGGTTGGCTTTTTGGGCATTCCTTCCTTGGCACGGATTGTAATCGGACCACCATATCTCGTGGCCATGAGACTGGGAGCACCTTGTCCGCCGTGAGCATTTACGGGCATCGCTTCTCGGCCTTTTGGCTAAGATCAAGTGTAGTATCTGTTCTTATCAGCTTAATATCTGATACGGCTGCTCATCGAGCAGCTCATATATTAAACTGATTTTTGGAACTGGGCCGTGGAAAAGAGGCTTGCCTCGTCCCGGCCACGGGTTGCCTCGGTATAGCACTACCTCCGAGCGTGGCCCACTTCCCTCTGGGGAAGAAATAATCAAGTGAAAGCAGAAAAAGTGACCAAGCAACCAACCTTCACATTCTCTTCTCTTTTCTAGGTAGCATAGCAGCGAGTGGACAGCACGACACGACAGGACGAGGAGCACGTGACCTCCATTACCACATGGTATGCGCAGACAAGTTGCGTTTTGCGGTCCCGGAGAGGCTGAAAAGGCATACTTACCTGAACGCTGTGCTTGGCCGGAGGCCCTACCATTTTGGTTGCGTGGTTCTTCGGTTCTTTCTGCGTGGTTGGTGTTTCCTTTTGGCGTCCGCCTTTTGGATTTTTGGTTCGTCTTCACAGGCAGCCATTTTGGTCACCCATCCTGTTTCTTGGCCATCTACGAGCTCGCTGGTTTTTGGCCCTTTGGATTTGTGGTGAGTGGGGCTTTTGCCCTTTCCCGGCTCTAGCCGGTCCCCTTTCTTACTTTTTTTTTCTTAATAGCCATGTCTCGCCTTTTTAGGCGCACTGTTGTTCTCGATGTGTCAGGTTTTTCTGAAGAGCGTGATCTCAACTATATTGCTGAGAAAATTTGTTCAACCTTTAGTGTCGGTGATGTTGTATCAATTCAATTTATGCCTGGCAAATCTGTCCGTGTATCTTTTAAGGATGAGTCCATTAAGACTACGGTCCTAAGTAATGACTCTTTATCTGTAGATGGCGTCCCTTGTCCTGTACGGGGTGGGGGTCCCAGACCTGAAAACGTCCTCATTTTCCGTTGTCCATTTGAGGTCGAACACTCTGTTCTAAAAGAAGTCATGTCTCAGTATGGGACTGTCCATGGGATCCAGCATAGGTCCTGGTTGCATCTTGATGGTGTCATGGATGGCTCCCGTGTCGTTCGTATGACTCGTGCTCGCGGCATCTCGCGTACTATTCTTGTTAAGGACCATCAATGTAAAGTATGGTATAAAGGGATGCCGATTTCTTGCGATATTTGTTCGGGCTCTCACAAAGCCCAGGATTGCCCCTACAAGGGCGTCTGCATGCGGTGCCGCCAACCTGGCCATGTCCAGCGCGACTGCACCAATGCACCAAACGCGTGGGGTACCAGTGGTAGTGGGGTGGATGCTGCGGCTAACCCCGATCCTGCAGAAGCTCAGGTGGAGGCTCCGGCTTCCCCCCTCCTGTTTTTCTCTCCTTCTGCTTTGCCTCCCACTGGTTCATCTGACTCTGAGACCGCTCCACCCTCCATGGAGGGTGCTGTTGTGTCTGCTGGTGAGGACACCCCTGGCTCAGGCGGTTTTGCCTGCGCCACGGGCCCTGGTCCTCTCCCCTCCTGGGGATCTGCTCCCGATCTCAGCGCCAGCGAGTTGCCTCCATGTTCTGCTGATGACAAGTTGGTGCGTGCATCTGGTCTCGGGAGTGATCACATGTTTAGCCCCCTGAGTGACGTTGATATCAGCAGTGAGCTGGAATCCAACGAGGACTCTGAAAGTAACGTTAAGGTGCCGCAAAGTAACGGCAGCATTAGTAGTGTTAATCCTAGTGACAGTAGTGTTAAGGAACCGCCTAGTGGCGGCAATTTAAATAATGGTGAAAAAACTGGCGAAGATGCCATTAAACGTAATGATATTAGTGTGAGCTCACAAAATGGTGATAATTTAAACAATGTTAAAAGAAATACTGTTAAGCCACTGGATAATGGCAACCTAGTTAACGCAGCTGATAAAGGAGCTGCCAAAAGTACTGAGAATTCTGTTAAAAAATTACAAAATGTTAAAAAACCACCAAGTGGTGGCACTTTATGTAAAGTGGCTGAGAATACAGGTGTGCGTCGTAAGGGTACTGTTGCTAGTGGTGGTACCGACAGTCTTGTTTCTTCGGGTGTTCCTCCATCCTCCCAATCTGTTGAACCTTTGGAGGTGGAAATGGTTGAGGTATCCACTCCTCGTAAACGCGGTTGTGATTCCGTTGAGACCTCCTCTGATAGCTCTTCTGTTACTCCTTCCCGGAAGGCTCTTACAAAGGTGGCTAAGAAGAGCGGAGCTGCGCCCTCTTCTACTAAATCGAAGACTCGTGCTTCAGCTGATACTGTCAAGTCTGCGAAGCACGAAGGTTTGCCTGATGTGTCGGTTTCCCTCCCCCAACGCAAAGCACGTACATAGTTACTCTTTTACTGTACTCCATTATGGCTCTGTCAGTTGTCTCAATTAACGTCAACGGTCTGCGAGACCAGTCTAAGCGAGCTGGGTTTGTACAGTGGCTTCATTCCTTGCCTGTTGTTCCTGATGTAGTGTGCCTCCAAGAGGCCCACTGCATCTCCCTCAGTGAGTGTCAGTCCTGGTTCCAGTCATCTGGTCTTTCCGTTGTGGCATCTCCCGGCTCTAATAAGTTTTGTGGTTGTATTGTTTTGTTTCGTCCAGTGTTGTCCCTTTTTAAATCTTCCTTTGATAGTTGTGGTCGGTTTTTTTTATGTGAGTTTTTTTTGCGTTGCGCTGTGTTCAGGGTTGCTTGCATTTATGCTCCCAATCGTAACCCTGATCGTGATGCCTTCCTGGACGGGGTCTCTTCCCGATTAGACCCTTCAGTTCCCACCCTCCTCGCCGGCGATTTTAATACCGTCTTTGATCGCGCTGCTGACCGTGTGGGCTCCGTGGTCGGTGATACCTCGCGTGAGAGTGTTGTTGCCCTTGGTCGTCTTTTTGACGATGTCTGTTGTATTGATATTTGGAGATACCTCCATCCGTCTTCCTCCGCCTTTACCTGGACTAAGGCGGATGGCTCTATCTCCTCCCGTATAGATCTAATTGGGTGCCCTTATGTCTGGGTTGCGTCTGTCTCTGTTTGTGAAATTCTTCCGTGTCCGTTTTCAGACCATTGTGCTGTGTCCTGCTCTCTTACTGTTCCTGACGTTATTCCTCCTGGTCCGGGGCTTTGGAAGCTTAATACCTCAGTCCTGGAGGAGGAGGAGTACTGTCGCCTTATTTCTGACTTTTGGGCCGATTGGAAGGACTGTAAGCTCTGTTTTTCCTCTCTTTCCAAGTGGTGGGATTCCGGTAAAGCAAAGATCAAGGGCATTACGGTATCTTACTGTGTGCGCCGGTCGCAGAAAGAATCTTGGTCACGCGATTTGTTGGCTAGGTTGGCGGCACACCTCAAGGCACGGCTTGATGCTGGTTGCCTGTCTGTTTTAGGTGTTTATCGATCCACCCTTGAACAGCTTTCCGCCTATGACATCAGGGCTGCTCAAGGTGCCCAAGTACGGTCACGTGTCCGATGGGTTGAGGAGGGCGAAGTCTCATCGGCGTACTTTTTTCGTTTAGAGAAGAAACGGTCTGCTGACCGGTGGGTTTCTGCGCTTCGGAACCCTGATGGGTCCATTGTTTCAACACCTTCTGATCTGTGTTCTTCGTTCGCCACTTTCTACTCCTCTCTTTTTACTGCCTGTCCTACGGATTCCGCCGCTCAAGATATTCTTCTCAGTAATGTGTCCTCGGTCCTTTCATCTGCCCAAGCTGATCTTTGTGAGGGCTTTCTGACTCTTGAGGAGTGTCATCGTGCCCTTGTTGGCATGGCTCGTCGTAAAGCCCCGGGGTCCGATGGTCTCCCCATGGAGTTTTACTTGAAATTCTGGGACGTCCTTGGGTCTGATTTAGTGGAGGTCTTGAATTCGTGTTATCTGTCTGGTTCTATGTCTTTGTCTCAACGGCGGGGTCTCATATCCTTAATCTTTAAGAAGGGAGATCGGTTGGACGCTCGTAACTGGCGCCCCATCTCCCTTCTTAACGTCGACTATAAGCTTGCTTCTCGTGTTATTGCTGGGCGCCTTCTCAAAGTTATCCATCTGGTTGTTAGTGAGGATCAGACCTGCGGTGTTCCTGGAAGGTTTATTGGCGAGAATGTTGCTCTTTTGCGTGATGTGGTTGCCTTTGCCACGGAATCTGACATCCCGGTTGCCGTTCTCTCCTTAGACCAGGAAAAGGCCTTTGATAGAGTGGATTGGTCATTTATGTGTGCTACTTTGTCGAGGATGGGTTTTGGCCCATCTTTTGTCCGTTGGGTTGTTCTGTTCTATTCTGCTGTCCAAAGCTCTGTAGTTGTTAATGGTTATCTGTCTCGGTTTTTTCCTTTGTCTCGTGGCGTGCGTCAGGGCTGTCCTTTGTCTCCGTTATTGTATGTTCTAGTTTCTGAAGTGCTTGCTGTTAACATTCGTGCCAATCCACGTATCATTGGTCTTTCTGTCCCCGGGGCCCCGCGGGCCCTGTCTCCGATCTCGCAGTACGCCGATGACACCTCTCTCATTGTCACGTCTGATATTGCCATTGCTGCTATTTTTGAAGTTTATGCTCTTTTTGAAAGGGGTTCTGGTGCTAAGCTTAATCAGTCCAAATCCAAGGGATTGTGGCTCGGTTCGTGGTCTGGCAGGACTGACCCCCTGTCACCCTGGACTGGACCTCGGCCAAGATCAAAGTGCTGGGCGTCTTTATTGGGCCTGGGAATTTGGAGGAAGTGAACTGGCGTCCTAGGATTGATGCCGTGGAGAATGTGCTGGCTTCTTGGAGGCAACGCTCCCTGTCCTACGGCGGGAGAGCTCTCGTCATCAACGCCTTGGCCCTTTCTAGGGTTTGGTACATTGCCTCCCTAATTCATGTCCCCCCTTGGGTTTCTTCCGAGCTTTGTAAATTGGTTTTTGGGTTTTTTTGGAAGGGCAAACGCGATCTGGTTTCTCGTGCTGTTGTTGTTCAGCCTACATCTGCTGGTGGTTTTTCTGTCATTGATCTTCGTCTTAAGGTTTCGGCGCTTCTTGTCCAGTGGGTTCGGCGTTTCACTGTTTCTCCGAGTAGTTGGGTCCATTTCTTTTCCTTTTGGTGTGATTCTCGTTTTGGTGTCCCTGCTCTTGATGTTCTGTCCCGTCCTGAGGCCTTTTCCTCCAAGTCCCTCCCCCCGTTTTACTCTGCTCTTCTGTCTGCTTGGCGTTTGGTTGGTGGTTCCTTTTCCCGTCGGCGTTCCTCCCTTGTCATTGCGTCTTTGTCCCCTCATCATGTTGCTGCTGTTTCCTCTATCTCTGCAAATTCTGTTTATTTGTTTTTGCTGTCTGAGGATCGTCCGACTCCCCATTGTGTTGACAAGTTTTTCCCTTTGTATGGCTCTCTCTACTGGCCTTCGACCTGGTCCCAATTGTTCTTCTTCAATCTTGACCGCCCAGTGATCGATCTCAACTGGAAGGTCGCCCATGGCGTGTTGTACACTGCCGATCGCCTTGTCGGTTTTGGGTACTCGGTCGACCCTTCTTGCTTTTGCCGTCTTGCCTCTGAATGTCCTTCTCACTTGTTTTTCTCCTGCCCTCTTGCTCATAGTGTTCTTTCATGGTTACAGTCTCTATTGTTTGGTTTTTCGTCTTCATCCCCCTCTTTGGTTTGCCGTCACGTGCTGTTTGGTTTTGACCCGGCTGAGATCCGTCGAGTTCCTCGTGTTTTCGTGTACATCCTAGGTGTCTGTAAGTATTTTATCTGGCTCGCTCGGAATGACTTTCGTTTCCGTAATGTGCCGCCTGGTGCTCTCGATGTCATCGCAAAGGTCCGCTCTCGTGTCAAGTTCAATCTACCTCTCCTTTTTAAGCGTTTCAAGTCCCCCCGTCGTCTACGTTATTTTCATCGTCAGTGGGGTGCGTCTGGCATTATCGGCTCTGTTTGCAATGGTCGTTTTTCTCTCTCTCAGTTCTAGTCCCATTGTCGCCCCAAGCTGTTGCTGTCTCGCGGCGTACCTACTCCTGTAGGATGAGTCTTTCTGACTGGCGTCCTTGTCAGGTCTGCCATTCGCCGCTGCACAGTTCGGTTGTTTTTGTTTTGTCCTGTAGTCCTTCGTCCTGTTGGTTTGCTTGTTTGTTTGTTTGATGTGGAAATGCCATTCTCGAGTGTAAGTCGGACGAGGCGTCTCGTGAATGCTTTTCTTCGTTAGTTTGTTTTTGTTTTTTGTTTGTAGGGGCGGGGTTCGATTCCCCGGTGACGTTTGACGTGCTGGTGCACCCCCGTTTGAGGCGAACCATTGTTGTTGATGGATGAGTCTGAATGTCTGGCGGCCATTGCACTCACCCTACCGGGGGGCCAGCCATTCGCCTTAAACATAAAAAAAAAACTTACCTGACGCGGGAGGCACTGTGATCAGGGAGGCAGTCCTCTCAAGGTGAGGCTCTTTCATTGCACTTCGATTGGGTTGACCCTTGCGATTACCCCAAATGTGGGTAACTCGAGCGTATAATTTCTGGTAGTGGGGACCTGCGTTCGCGCTAGTCCCCGCACCAAACCCCGGTGGCAAAGTTGGCTAATGGGAAGGTTTGTTGGTAACGTTTCAGGCAGGGCAGGGAAGGAGATGCGGTGGCGGTGTAAGGACTAAGGAAGGTGAGTTGTATTTGTGAAGTCCACTGCTGAAATTGTAGGTGAATGTTCCGTACTTGGTGCACTGAAAAACTGTGATTTCATTTCTCTCATTCTTGGCCGTACAGAGAGGGAGACGACGTGTTTATTTCAGCCGCATCGATTTCCATCGATAGACGAGTGAGACAAGAAAATGCCAGCGGGTCGAGCTCTTATCCTCGTGCATCGTTTCGAAAACGTAAGTGGATGTGTGTTTGTACTGCTCCATCGCGATAGATTTCTTTTGCGTTGTGTTATGTTGCGTTCTGGAGAGCCCGTTTTGCATTGAGTAACTGAGGACCCGCCAGATCAGTTGGCGTTACATTTCTGTGGCCAACACTTTGTGGTTTCTCTATGTTATCAGTTAATTGGATTGTTATCATAAAAAGTAAATCTTTCATGGTCAGGATAGTGTCTTATCGGCCCTTTGAATACGTACTGTCCGTGTTGAGCAGGGAACAGTAAGACTTTGAAGTGCGCTACGTCACGTAAGTCACGTTTTCGCAAGATCAATGTTGTAGTGTTGTAGCCTTCGTTGTATACATATCATCCGGGCTAGGTTAACTTCCATCTAATGCATAACAGTGCATGCATTTTTTACTTGTCGTATCCTGTTCTTTGCTCACACGAAAAGATACGTTTCATGTCATAAACGTTGGATTGATAAGATCTCGCGCGCACGCGCTCCCTTGGGAATACAAGTTCCACTTTCTCGTGTGAACTATTTTGTTTTTGTCGTATGTCTCATCTTTGACATATCGTTGGCATGTTGTGTTCAAAAAACCTGGTTTGGAATGTTCTTTCATTGAAAGAAACTGAGATTTTTTGAGATAATCAAGTGTACAGAAGGAAAAAGGGAAGCCTACAACACGGGGTATTCCCAGGCGGTCTCCCATCCAAGTACTAACCCCGCCCGACAGGGCTTAACTTCGGTGATCGGACGAGAACCGGTGTTTTCCCTGTGGTATGGTCGTAGACAAGTAATTTGCCGTGAAAATTAACTTTGTTATAAGGGAAAATGAAAACGAGGTCAGAGCAAGCACAATGTGCATTTGTCCTCTTGCCGTCAACGCAAGTGCCATGCAATGCTGGTGCTGCTGCCCACTGTACAAGAGCGATCGTTGTGTGCGCCTCGCTTTCAGGTTGGCTTTGGGCATTCCTTCCTTGGCACGGATTGTAATCGGACCACCATATCTCGTGGCCATGAGACTGGGAGCACCTTGTCCGCCGTGAGCATTTACGGGCATCGGCTTCTCGGCCTTTTGGCTAAGATCAAGTGTAGTAATCTGTTCTTATCAGCTTAATATCTGATACGCTGCTCATCGAGCAGCTCATATATTAAACTGATTTTTGGAACTGGGCCGTGGAAAAGAGGCTTGCCTCGTCCCGGCCACGGGTTGCCTCGGTATAGCACTACCTCCGAGCGTGGCCCACTTCCCTCTGGGGAAGAAATAATCAAGTGAAAGCAGAAAAAGTGACCAAGCAACCAACCTTCACATTCTCTTCTCTTTTCTAGGTAGCATAGCAGCGAGTGGACAGCACGACACGACAGGACGAGGAGCACGTGACCTCCATTACCACATGGTATGCGCAGACAAGTTGCGTTTTGCGGTCCCGGAGAGGCTGAAAAGGCATACTTACCTGACGCGGGAGGCACTGTGATCAGGGAGGCAGTCCTCTCAAGGTGAGGCTCTTTCATTGCACTTCGATTGGGTTGACCCTTGCGATTACCCCAAATGTGGGTAACTCGAGCGTATAATTTCTGGTAGTGGGGACCTGCGTTCGCGCTAGTCCCCGCACCAAACCCCGGTGGCAAAGTTGGCTAATGGGAAGGTTTGTTGGTAACGTTTCAGGCAGGGCAGGGAAGGAGATGCGGTGGCGGTGTAAGGACTAAGGAAGGTGAGTTGTATTTGTGAAGTCCACTGCTGAAATTGTAGGTGAATGTTCCGTACTTGGTGCACTGAAAAACTGTGATTTCATTTCTCTCATTCTTGGCCGTACAGAGAGGGAGACGACGTGTTTATTTCAGCCGCATCGATTTCCATCGATAGACGAGTGAGACAAGAAAATGCCAGCGGGTCGAGCTCTTATCCTCGTGCATCGTTTCGAAAACGTAAGTGGATGTGTGTTTGTACTGCTCCATCGCGATAGATTTCTTTTGCGTTGTGTTATGTTGCGTTCTGGAGAGCCCGTTTTGCATTGAGTAACTGAGGACCCGCCAGATCAGTTGGCGTTACATTTCTGTGGCCAACACTTTGTGGTTTCTCTATGTTATCAGTTAATTGGATTGTTATCATAAAAAGTAAATCTTTCATGGTCAGGATAGTGTCTTATCGGCCCTTTGAATACGTACTGTCCGTGTTGAGCAGGGAACAGTAAGACTTTGAAGTGCGCTACGTCACGTAAGTCACGTTTTCGCAAGATCAATGTTGTAGTGTTGTAGCCTTCGTTGTATACATATCATCCGGGCTAGGTTAACTTCCATCTAATGCATAACAGTGCATGCATTTTTTACTTGTCGTATCCTGTTCTTTGCTCACACGAAAAGATACGTTTCATGTCATAAACGTTGGATTGATAAGGTCTCGCGCGCACGCGCTCCCTTGGGAATACAAGTTCCACTTTCTCGTGTGAATTAATTTGTTTTTGTCGTATGTCTCATCTTTGACATATCGTTGGCATGTTGTGTTCAAAAAACCTGGTTTGGAATGTTCTTTCATTGAAAGAAACTGAGATTTTTTGAGATAATCAAGTGTACAGAAGGAAAAGGGAAGCCTACAACACGGGGTATTCCCAGGCGGTCTCCCATCCAAGTACTAACCCCGCCCGACAGGGCTTAACTTCGGTGATCGGACGAGAACCGGTGTTTTCCCTGTGGTATGGTCGTAGACAAGTAATTTGCCGTGAAAATTAACTTTGTTATAAGGGAAAATGAAAACGAGGTCAGAGCAAGCACAATGTGCATTTGTCCTCTTGCCGTCAACGCAAGTGCCATGCAATGCTGGTGCTGCTGCCCACTGTACAAGAGCGATCGTTGTGTGCGCCTCGCTTTCAGGTTGGCTTTGGGCATTCCTTCCTTGGCACGGATTGTAATCGGACCACCATATCTCGTGGCCATGAGACTGGGAGCACCTTGTCCGCCGTGAGCATTTACGGGCATCGAAAAAATTACAAAATGTTAAAAAACACACAAGTGGTGGCACTTTATGTAAAGTGGCTGAGAATACAGGTGTGCGTCGTAAGGGTACTGTTGCTAGTGGTGGTACCGACAGTCTTGTTTCTTCGGGTGTTCCTCCATCCTCCCAATCTGTTGAACCTTTGGAGGTGGAAATGGTTGAGGTATCCACTCCTCGTAAACGCGGTTGTGATTCCGTTGAGACCTCCTCTGATAGCTCTTCTGTTACTCCTTCCGGAAGGCTCTTACAAAGGTGGCTAAGAAGAGCGGAGCTGCGCCCTCTTCTACTAAATCGAAGACTCGTGCTTCAGCTGATACTGTCAAGTCTGCGAAGCCGAAAGGTTGCCTGATGTGTCGGTTTCCCTCCCCCAACGCAAAGCACGTACATAGTTACTCTTTTACTGTACTCCATTATGGCTCTGTCAGTTGTCTCAATTAACGTCAACGGTCTGCGAGACCAGTCTAAGCGAGCTGGGTTGTACAGTGGCTTCATTCCTTGCCTGTTGTTCCTGATGTAGTGTGCCTCCAAGAGGCCCACTGCATCTCCCTCAGTGAGTGTCAGTCCTGGTTCCAGTCATCTGGTCTTTCCGTTGTGGTGTCTCCCGGCTCTAATAAGTCTTGTGGTTGTATTGTTTTGTTTCGTCCAGTGTTGTCCCTTGTTAAATCTTCCTCTGATAGTTGTGGTCGGTTTTTGTTATGTAGTGAGTTTTCTTTGCGTGGCGCTGTGTTCAGGGTTGCTTGCATTTATGCTCCCAATCGTAACCCTGATCGTGATGCCTTCCTGGACGGGGTCTCTTCCCGATTAGACCCTTCAGTTCCCACCCTCCTCCGGCGATTTTAATACCGTCTTTGATCGCGCTGCTGACCGTGTGGGCTCCGTGGGTCGGTGATACCTCGCGTGAGAGTGTTGTTGCCCTTGGTCGTCTTTTTGACGATGTCTGTTGTATTGATATTTGGAGATACCTCCATCCGTCTTCCTCCGCCTTTACCTGGACTAAGGCGGATGGCTCTATCTCCTCCCGTATAGATCTAATTGGGTGCCCTTATGTCTGGGTTGCGTCTGTCTCTGTTTGTGAAATTCTTCGTGTCCGTTTTCAGACCATTGTGCTGTGTCCTGCTCTCTCTTACTGTTCCTGACGTTATTCCTCCTGGTCCGGGGCTTTGGAAGCTTAATACCTCAGTCCTGGAGGAGGAGGAGTACTGTCGCCTTATTTCTGACTTTTGGGCCGATTGGAAGGACTGTAAGCTCTGTTTTTTCCTCTCTTTCCAAGTGGTGGGATTCCGGTAAAGCAAAGATCAAGGGCATTACGGTATCTTACTGTGTGCGCCGGTCGCAGAAAGAATCTTGGTCACGCGATTTGTTGGCTAGGTTGGCGGCACACCTCAAGGCACGGCTTGATGCTGGTTGCCTGTCTGTTTTAGGTGTTTATCGATCCACCCTTGAACAGCTTTCCGCCTATGACATCAGGGCTGCTCAAGGTGCCCAAGTACGGTCACGTGTCCGATGGGTTGAGGAGGGCGAAGTCTCGTCGGCGTACTTTTTCGTTTAGAGAAGAAACGGTCTGCTGACCGGTGGGTTTCTGCGCTTCGGAACCCTGATGGGTCCATTGTTTCAACACCTTCTGATCTGTGTTCTTCGTTCGCCACTTTCTACTCCTCCTCTCTTTTTACTGCCTGTCCTACGGATTCCGCCGCTCAAGATATTCTTTCAGTAATGTGTCCTCGGTCCTTTCATCTGCCCAAGCTGATCTTTGTGGAGGCTTTCTTTCTGACTCTTGAGGAGTGTCATCGTGCCCTTGTTGGCATGGCTCGTCGTAAAGCCCCGGGGTCCGATGGCCTCCCCATGGAGTTTTACTGAAATTCTGGGACGTCCTTGGGTCTGATTTAGTGGAGGTCTTGAATTCGTGTTATCTGTCTGGTTCTATGTCTTTGTCTCAACGGCGGGTCTCATATCCTTAATCTTTAAGAAGGGAGATCGTTGGACGCTCGTAACTGGCGCCCCATCTCCCTTCTCAACGTCGACTATAAGCTTGCTTCTCGTGTTATTGCTGGGCGCCTTCTCAAGTTATCCATCTGGTTGTTAGTGAGGATCAGACCTGCGGTGTTCCTGGCAGGTTTATTGGCGAGAATGTTGCTCTTTTGCGTGATGTGGTTGCCTTTGCCACGGAATCTGACATCCCGGTTGCCGTTCTCTCCTAGACCAGGAAAAGGCCTTTGATAGAGTGGATTGGTCATTTATGTGTGCTACTTTGTCGAGGATGGGTTTTGGCCATCTTTTGTCCGTTGGGTTGTTCTGTTCTATTCTGCTGTCCAAAGCTCTGTAGTTGTTAATGGTTATCTGTCTCGGTTTTTCCTTTGTCTCGTGGCGTGCGTCAGGGCTGTCCTTTGTCTCCATTATTGTATGTTCTAGTTTCTGAAGTGCTTGCTGTTAACATTCGTGCCAATCCACGTATCATTGGTCTTTCTGTCCCCGGGGCCCCGCGGGCCCTGTCTCCGATCTCGCAGTACGCCGATGACACCTCTCTCATTGTCACGTCTGATATTGCCATTGCTGCTATTTTTGAAGTTTATGCTCTTTTTTGAAAGGGGTTCTGGTGCTAAGCTTAATCAGTCCAAATCCAAGGGATTGTGGCTCGGTTCGTGGTCTGGCAGGACTGACCCCCCTGTCACCCTGGACTGGACCTCGGCCAAGATCAAAGGCTGGGCGTCGTCTTTATTGGGCCTGGGAATTTGGAGAAGTGAACTGGCGTCCTAGGATTGATGCCGTGGAGAATGTGCTGGCTTCTTGGAGGCAACGCTCCCTGTCCTACGGCGGGGAGAGCTCTCGTCATCAACGCCTTGGCCCTTTCTAGGGTTTGGTACATTGCCTCCCTAATTCATGTCCCCCCTTGGGTTTTTCTTCCGAGCTTTGTAAATTGGTTTTTTGGGTTTTTTTGGAAGGGCAAACGCGATCTGGTTTCTCGTGCTGTTGTTGTTCAGCCTACATCTGCTGGTGGTTTTTTCTGTCATTGATCTTCGTCTTAAGGTTTCTGCGCGCTTCTTGTCCAGTGGGTTCGGCGTTTCACTGTTTCTCCGCCGAGTAGTTGGGTCCATTTCTTTTCCTTTTGGTGTGATTCTCGTTTTGGTGTCCCTGCTCTTGATGTTCTGTCCCGTCCTGAGGCCTTTTCCTCCAAGTCCCTCCCCCCGTTTTTACTCTGCTCTTCTGTCTGCTTGGCGTTTGGTTGGTGGTTCTTTTCCCGTCGGCGTTCCTCCTCCCTTGTCATTGCGTCTTTGTCCCCTCATCATGTTGCTGCTGTTTCCTCTATCTCTGCAAATTCTGTTTATTTGTTTTTGCTGTCTGAGGATCGTCCGATTCCCCATTGTGTTGACAAGTTTTTCCCTTTGTATGGCTCTCTCTACTGGCCTTCGACCTGGTCCCAATTGTTCTTCTTCAATCTTGACCGCCAGTGATCGATCTCAACTGGAAGGTCGCCCATGGCGTGTTGTACACTGCCGATCGCCTTGTCGGTTTGGGTACTTACTCGGTCGACCCTTCTTGCTTTTGCCGTCTTGCCTCTGAATGTCCTTCTCACTTGTTTTTCTCCTGCCCTCTTGCTCATAGTGTTCTTTCATGGTTACAGTCTCTATTGTTTGGTTTTTCGTCTTCGTCCCCTTCTTTGGTTTGCCGTCACGTGCTGTTTGGTTTTGACCCGGCTGAGATCCGTCGAGTTCCTCGTGTTTTCGTGTACATCCTAGGTGTCTGTAAGTATTTTATCTGGCTCGCTCGGAATGACTTTCGTTTCCGTAATGTGCCGCCGCCGTGCTCTCGATGTCATCGCAAAGGTCCGCTCTCGTGTCAAGTTCAATCTACCTCTCCTTTTTTAAGCGTTTCAAGTCCCCCCGTCGTCGTCTACGTTATTTTCATCGTCAGTGGGGGGTGCGTCTGGCATTATCGGCTCTGTTTGCAATGGTCGTTTTTCTCTGTCCCAGTTCTAGTCCCATTGTCGCCCCAAGCTGTTGCTGTCTCGCGGCGTACCTACTCCTGTAGGATGAGTCTTTCTGACTGGCGTCCTTGTCAGGTCTGCCATTCGCCGCTGCACAGTTCGGTTGTTTTTGTTTTGTCCTGTAGTCCTTCGTCCTGTTGGTTGCTTGTTTGTTTGTTTGATGTGGAAAATGCCATTCTCGAGTGTAAGTCGGACGAGGCGTCTCGTGAATGCTTTTTCTTCGTTAGTTTGTGTTTTTGTTTTTTGTTTGTAGGGGCGGGGTTCGATTCCCCGGTGACGTTTGACGTGCTGGTGCACCCCCGTTTGAGGCGAACCATTGTTGTTGATGGATGAGTCTGAATGTCTGGCAGCCATTGCACTCACCCTACCGGGGGGCTGCCATTCGCCTTAAACATAAAAAAAACTTACCTGACGCGGGAGGCACTGTGATCAGGGAGGCAGTCCTCTCAGGTGAGGCTCTTTCATTGCACTTCGATTGGGTTGACCCTTGCGATTACCCCAAATGTGGGTAACTCGAGCGTATAATTTCTGGTAGTGGGGACCTGCGTTCGCGCTAGTCCCCGCACCAAAACCCCGGTGGCAAAGTTGGCTAATGGGAAGGTTTGTTGGTAACGTTTCAGGGCAGGGCAGGGAAGGAGATGCGGTGGCGGTGTAAGGACTAAGGAAGGTGAGTTGTATTTGTGAAGTCCACTGCTGAAATTGTAGGTGAATGTTCCGTACTTGGTGCACTGAAAAACTGTGATTTCATTTCTCTCATTCTTGGCCGTACAGAGAGGGAGACGACGTGTTTATTTCAGCCGCATCGATTTCCATCGATAGACGAGTGAGACAAGAAAATGCCAGCGGGTCGAGCTCTTATCCTCGTGCATCGTTTCGAAAACGTAAGTGGATGTGTGTTTGTACTGCTCCATCGCGATAGATTTCTTTTGCGTTGTGTTATGTTGCGTTCTGGAGAGCCCGTTTTGCATTGAGTAACTGAGGACCCGCCAGATCAGTTGGCGTTACATTTCTGTGGCCAACACTTTGTGGTTTCTCTATGTTATCAGTTAATTGGATTGTTTCATCATAAAAAGTAAATCTTTCATGGTCAGGATAGTGTCTTATCGGCCCTTTGAATACGTACTGTCCCGTGTTGAGCAGGGAACAGTAAGACTTTGAAGTGCGCTACGTCACGTAAGTCACGTTTTCGCAAGATCAATGTTGTAGTGTTGTAGCCTTCGTTGTATACATATCATCCGGGCTAGGTTAACTTCCATCTAATGCATAACAGTGCATGCATTTTTTACTTGTCGTATCCTGTTCTTTGCTCACACGAAAAGATACGTTTTCATGTCATAAACGTTGGATTGATAAGATCTCGCGCGCACGCGCTCCCTTGGGAATACAAGTTCCACTTTCTCGTGTGAACTATTTTGTTTTTGTCGTATGTCTCATCTTTGACATATCGTTGGCATGTTGTGTTCAAAAAACCTGGTTTGGAATGTTCTTTCATTGAAAGAAACTGAGATTTTTTGAGATAATCAAGTGTACAGAAGGAAAAAGGGAAGCCTACAACACGGGGTATTCCCAGGCGGTCTCCCATCCAAGTACTAACCCCGCCCGACAGGGCTTAACTTCGGTGATCGGACGAGAACCGGTGTTTTCCCTGTGGTATGGTCGTAGACAAGTAATTTGCCGTGAAAATTAACTTTGTTATAAGGGAAAATGAAAACGAGGTCAGAGCAAGCACAATGTGCATTTGTCCCTTGCCGTCAACGCAAGTGCCATGCAATGCTGGTGCTGCTGCCCACTGTACAAGAGCGATCGTTGTGTGCGCCTCGCTTTCAGGTTGGCTTTGGGCATTCCTTCCTTGGCACGGATTGTAATCGGACCACCATATCTCGTGGCCATGAGACTGGGAGCACCTTGTCCGCCGTGAGCATTTACGGGCATCGCTTCTCGGCCTTTTGGCTAAGATCAAGTGTAGTATCTGTTCTTATCAGCTTAATATCTGATACGCTGCTCATCGAGCAGCTCATATATTAAACTGATTTTTGGAACTGGGCCGTGGAAAAGAGGCTTGCCTCGTCCCGGCCACGGGTTGCCTCGGTATAGCACTACCTCCGAGCGTGGCCCACTTCCCTCTGGGGAAGAAATAATCAAGTGAAAGCAGAAAAAGTGACCAAGCAACCAACCTTCACATTCTCTTCTCTTTTCTAGGTAGCATAGCAGCGAGTGGACAGCACGACACGACAGGACGAGAGCACGTGACCTCCATTACCACATGGTATGCGCAGACAAGTTGCGTTTTGCGGTCCCGGAGAGGCTGAAAAGGCATACTTACCTGACGCGGGAGGCACTGTGATCAGGGAGGCAGTCCTCTCAAGGTGAGGCTCTTTTCATTGCACTTCGATTGGGTTGACCCTTGCGATTACCCCAAATGTGGGTAACTCGAGCGTATAATTTCTGGTAGTGGGGACCTGCGTTCGCGCTAGTCCCCGCACCAAACCCCGGTGGCAAAGTTGGCTAATGGGAAGGTTTGTTTGGTAACGTTTCAGGCAGGGCAGGGAAGGGATGCGGTGGCGGTGTAAGGACTAAGGAAGGTGAGTTGTATTTGTGAAAAGTCCACTGCTGAAATTGTAGGTGAATGTTCCGTACTTGGTGCACTGAAAAACTGTGATTTCATTTCTCTCATTCTTGGCCGTACAGAGAGGGAGACGACGTGTTTATTTCAGCCGCATCGATTTCCATCGATAGACGAGTGAGACAAGAAAATGCCAGCGGGTCGAGCTCTTATCCTCGTGCATCGTTTCGAAAACGTAAGTGGATGTGTGTTTGTACTGCTCCATCGCGATAGATTTTCTTTTGCGTTGTGTTATGTTGCGTTCTGGAGAGCCCGTTTTGCATTGAGTAACTGAGGACCCCGCCAGATCAGTTGGCGTTACATTTCTGTGGCCAACACTTTGTGGTTTCTCTATGTTATCAGTTAATTGGATTGTTATCATAAAAAGTAAATCTTTCATGGTCAGGATAGTGTCTTATCGGCCCTTTGAATACGTACTGTCCGTGTTGAGCAGGGAACAGTAAGACTTTGAAGTGCGCTACGTCACGTAAGTCACGTTTTCGCAAGATCAATGTTGTAGTGTTGTAGCCTTCGTTGTATACATATCATCCGGGCTAGGTTAACTTCCATCTAATGCATAACAGTGCATGCATTTTTTACTTGTCGTATCCTGTTCTTTGCTCACACGAAAAGATACGTTTCATGTCATAAACCGTTGGATTGATAAGATCTCGCGCGCACGCGCTCCCTTGGGAATACAAGTTCCACTTTCTCGTGTGAACTATTTTGTTTTTGTCGTATGTCTCATCTCTTGACATATCGTTGGCATGTTGTGTTCAAAAAACCTGGTTTGGAATGTTCTTTCATTGAAAGAAACTGAGATTTTTTGAGATAATCAAGTGTACAGAAGGAAAAAGGGAAGCCTACAACACGGGGTATTCCCAGGCGGTCTCCCATCCAAGTACTAACCCCGCCCGACAGGGCTTAACTTCGGTGATCGGACGAGAAACCGTGTTTTTCCCTGTGGTATGGTCGTAGACAAGTAATTTGCCGTGAAAATTAACTTTGTTATAAGGGAAATGAAAACGAGGTCAGAGCAAGCACAATGTGCATTTGTCCTCTTGCCGTCAACGCAAGTGCCATGCAATGCTGGTGCTGCTGCCCACTGTACAAGAGCGATCGTTGTGTGCGCCTCGCTTTCAGGTTGGCTTTTTGGGCATTCCTTCCTTGGCACGGATTGTAATCGGACCACCATATCTCGTGGCCATGAGACTGGGAGCACCTTGTCCGCCGTGAGCATTTACGGGCATCGCTTCTCGGCCTTTTGGCTAAGATCAAGTGTAGTATCTGTTCTTATCAGCTTAATATCTGATACGGCTGCTCATCGAGCAGCTCATATATTAAACTGATTTTTGGAACTGGGCCGTGGAAAAGAGGCTTGCCTCGTCCCGGCCACGGGTTGCCTCGGTATAGCACTACCTCCGAGCGTGGCCCACTTCCCTCTGGGGAAGAAATAATCAAGTGAAAGCAGAAAAAGTGACCAAGCAACCAACCTTCACATTCTCTTCTCTTTTCTAGGTAGCATAGCAGCGAGTGGACAGCACGACACGACAGGACGAGGAGCACGTGACCTCCATTACCACATGGTATGCGCAGACAAGTTGCGTTTTGCGGTCCCGGAGAGGCTGAAAAGGCATACTTACCTGAACGCTGTGCTTGGCCGGAGGCCCTACCATTTTGGTTGCGTGGTTCTTCGGTTCTTTCTGCGTGGTTGGTGTTTCCTTTTGGCGTCCGCCTTTTGGATTTTTGGTTCGTCTTCACAGGCAGCCATTTGGTCACCCATCCTGTTTCTTGGCCATCTACGAGCTCGCTGGTTTTTGGCCCTTTGGATTTGTGGTGAGTGGGGCTTTTGCCCTTTCCCGGCTCTAGCCGGTCCCCTTTCTTACTTTTTTTTTCTTAATAGCCATGTCTCGCCTTTTTAGGCGCACTGTTGTTCTCGATGTGTCAGGTTTTTCTGAAGAGCGTGATCTCAACTATATTGCTGAGAAAATTTGTTCAACCTTTAGTGTCGGTGATGTTGTATCAATTCAATTTATGCCTGGCAAATCTGTCCGTGTATCTTTTAAGGATGAGTCCATTAAGACTACGGTCCTAAGTAATGA
This sequence comes from Montipora capricornis, assembly GCF_036669925.1. Classification (NCBI taxonomy): domain Eukaryota; kingdom Metazoa; phylum Cnidaria; class Anthozoa; order Scleractinia; family Acroporidae; genus Montipora; species Montipora capricornis. The sequence goes on along the minus strand of NW_027180163.1, from coordinate 26,783 downwards.
CTCTTTATCTGTAGATGGCGTCCCTTGTCCTGTACGGGGTGGGGGTCCCAGACCTGAAAACGTCCTCATTTTCCGTTGTCCATTTGAGGTCGAACACTCTGTTCTAAAAGAAGTCATGTCTCAGTATGGGACTGTCCATGGGATCCAGCATAGGTCCTGGTTGCATCTTGATGGTGTCATGGATGGCTCCCGTGTCGTTCGTATGACTCGTGCTCGCGGCATCTCGCGTACTATTCTTGTTAAGGACCATCAATGTAAAGTATGGTATAAAGGGATGCCGATTTCTTGCGATATTTGTTCGGGCTCTCACAAAGCCCAGGATTGCCCCTACAAGGGCGTCTGCATGCGGTGCCGCCAACCTGGCCATGTCCAGCGCGACTGCACCAATGCACCAAACGCGTGGGGTACCAGTGGTAGTGGGGTGGATGCTGCGGCTAACCCCGATCCTGCAGAAGCTCAGGTGGAGGCTCCGGCTTCCCCCCTCCTGTTTTTCTCTCCTTCTGCTTTGCCTCCCACTGGTTCATCTGACTCTGAGACCGCTCCACCCTCCATGGAGGGTGCTGTTGTGTCTGCTGGTGAGGACACCCCTGGCTCAGGCGGTTTTGCCTGCGCCACGGGCCCTGGTCCTCTCCCCTCCTGGGGATCTGCTCCCGATCTCAGCGCCAGCGAGTTGCCTCCATGTTCTGCTGATGACAAGTTGGTGCGTGCATCTGGTCTCGGGAGTGATCACATGTTTAGCCCCCTGAGTGACGTTGATATCAGCAGTGAGCTGGAATCCAACGAGGACTCTGAAAGTAACGTTAAGGTGCCGCAAAGTAACGGCAGCATTAGTAGTGTTAATCCTAGTGACAGTAGTGTTAAGGAACCGCCTAGTGGCGGCAATTTAAATAATGGTGAAAAAACTGGCGAAGATGCCATTAAACGTAATGATATTAGTGTGAGCTCACAAAATGGTGATAATTTAAACAATGTTAAAAGAAATACTGTTAAGCCACTGGATAATGGCAACCTAGTTAACGCAGCTGATAAAGGAGCTGCCAAAAGTACTGAGAATTCTGTTAAAAAATTACAAAATGTTAAAAAACCACCAAGTGGTGGCACTTTATGTAAAGTGGCTGAGAATACAGGTGTGCGTCGTAAGGGTACTGTTGCTAGTGGTGGTACCGACAGTCTTGTTTCTTCGGGTGTTCCTCCATCCTCCCAATCTGTTGAACCTTTGGAGGTGGAAATGGTTGAGGTATCCACTCCTCGTAAACGCGGTTGTGATTCCGTTGAGACCTCCTCTGATAGCTCTTCTGTTACTCCTTCCCGGAAGGCTCTTACAAAGGTGGCTAAGAAGAGCGGAGCTGCGCCCTCTTCTACTAAATCGAAGACTCGTGCTTCAGCTGATACTGTCAAGTCTGCGAAGCACGAAGGTTTGCCTGATGTGTCGGTTTCCCTCCCCCAACGCAAAGCACGTACATAGTTACTCTTTTACTGTACTCCATTATGGCTCTGTCAGTTGTCTCAATTAACGTCAACGGTCTGCGAGACCAGTCTAAGCGAGCTGGGTTTGTACAGTGGCTTCATTCCTTGCCTGTTGTTCCTGATGTAGTGTGCCTCCAAGAGGCCCACTGCATCTCCCTCAGTGAGTGTCAGTCCTGGTTCCAGTCATCTGGTCTTTCCGTTGTGGTGTCTCCCGGCTCTAATAAGTCTTGTGGTTGTATTGTTTTGTTTCGTCCAGTGTTGTCCCTTGTTAAATCTTCCTCTGATAGTTGTGGTCGGTTTTTGTTATGTGAGTTTTCTTTGCGTGGCGCTGTGTTCAGGGTTGCTTGCATTTATGCTCCCAATCGTAACCCTGATCGTGATGCCTTCCTGGACGGGGTCTCTTCCCGATTAGACCCTTCAGTTCCCACCCTCCTCGCCGGCGATTTTAATACCGTCTTTGATCGCGCTGCTGACCGTGTGGGCTCCGTGGTCGGTGATACCTCGCGTGAGAGTGTTGTTGCCCTTGGTCGTCTTTTTGACGATGTCTGTTGTATTGATATTTGGAGATACCTCCATCCGTCTTCCTCCGCCTTTACCTGGACTAAGGCGGATGGCTCTATCTCCTCCCGTATAGATCTAATTGGGTGCCCTTATGTCTGGGTTGCGTCTGTCTCTGTTTGTGAAATTCTTCCGTGTCCGTTTTCAGACCATTGTGCTGTGTCCTGCTCTCTTACTGTTCCTGACGTTATTCCTCCTGGTCCGGGGCTTTGGAAGCTTAATACCTCAGTCCTGGAGGAGGAGGAGTACTGTCGCCTTATTTCTGACTTTTGGGCCGATTGGAAGGACTGTAAGCTCTGTTTTTCCTCTCTTTCCAAGTGGTGGGATTCCGGTAAAGCAAAGATCAAGGGCATTACGGTATCTTACTGTGTGCGCCGGTCGCAGAAAGAATCTTGGTCACGCGATTTGTTGGCTAGGTTGGCGGCACACCTCAAGGCACGGCTTGATGCTGGTTGCCTGTCTGTTTTAGGTGTTTATCGATCCACCCTTGAACAGCTTTCCGCCTATGACATCAGGGCTGCTCAAGGTGCCCAAGTACGGTCACGTGTCCGATGGGTTGAGGAGGGCGAAGTCTCATCGGCGTACTTTTTTCGTTTAGAGAAGAAACGGTCTGCTGACCGGTGGGTTTCTGCGCTTCGGAACCCTGATGGGTCCATTGTTTCAACACCTTCTGATCTGTGTTCTTCGTTCGCCACTTTCTACTCCTCTCTTTTTACTGCCTGTCCTACGGATTCCGCCGCTCAAGATATTCTTCTCAGTAATGTGTCCTCGGTCCTTTCATCTGCCCAAGCTGATCTTTGTGAGGGCTTTCTGACTCTTGAGGAGTGTCATCGTGCCCTTGTTGGCATGGCTCGTCGTAAAGCCCCGGGGTCCGATGGCCTCCCCATGGAGTTTTACTTGAAATTCTGGGACGTCCTTGGGTCTGATTTAGTGGAGGTCTTGAATTCGTGTTATCTGTCTGGTTCTATGTCTTTGTCTCAACGGCGGGGTCTCATATCCTTAATCTTTAAGAAGGGAGATCGGTTGGACGCTCGTAACTGGCGCCCCATCTCCCTTCTTAACGTCGACTATAAGCTTGCTTCTCGTGTTATTGCTGGGCGCCTTCTCAAAGTTATCCATCTGGTTGTTAGTGAGGATCAGACCTGCGGTGTTCCTGGAAGGTTTATTGGCGAGAATGTTGCTCTTTTGCGTGATGTGGTTGCCTTTGCCACGGAATCTGACATCCCGGTTGCCGTTCTCTCCTTAGACCAGGAAAAGGCCTTTGATAGAGTGGATTGGTCATTTATGTGTGCTACTTTGTCGAGGATGGGTTTTGGCCCATCTTTTGTCCGTTGGGTTGTTCTGTTCTATTCTGCTGTCCAAAGCTCTGTAGTTGTTAATGGTTATCTGTCTCGGTTTTTTCCTTTGTCTCGTGGCGTGCGTCAGGGCTGTCCTTTGTCTCCATTATTGTATGTTCTAGTTTCTGAAGTGCTTGCTGTTAACATTCGTGCCAATCCACGTATCATTGGTCTTTCTGTCCCGGGGCCCCGCGGGCCCTGTCTCCGATCTCGCAGTACGCCGATGACACCTCTCTCATTGTCACGTCTGATATTGCCATTGCTGCTATTTTTGAAGTTTATGCTCTTTTTGAAAGGGGTTCTGGTGCTAAGCTTAATCAGTCCAAATCCAAGGGATTGTGGCTCGGTTCGTGGTCTGGCAGGACTGACCCCCCTGTCACCCTGGACTGGACCTCGGCCAAGATCAAAGTGCTGGGCGTCTTTATTGGGCCTGGGAATTTGGAGGAAGTGAACTGGCGTCCTAGGATTGATGCCGTGGAGAATGTGCTGGCTTCTTGGAGGCAACGCTCCCTGTCCTACGGCGGGAGAGCTCTCGTCATCAACGCCTTGGCCCTTTCTAGGGTTTGGTACATTGCCTCCCTAATTCATGTCCCCCCTTGGGTTTCTTCCGAGCTTTGTAAATTGGTTTTTGGGTTTTTTTGGAAGGGCAAACGCGATCTGGTTTCTCGTGCTGTTGTTGTTCAGCCTACATCTGCTGGTGGTTTTTCTGTCATTGATCTTCGTCTTAAGGTTTCTGCGCTTCTTGTCCAGTGGGTTCGGCGTTTCACTGTTTCTCCGAGTAGTTGGGTCCATTTCTTTTCCTTTTGGTGTGATTCTCGTTTTGGTGTCCCTGCTCTTGATGTTCTGTCCCGTCCTGAGGCCTTTTCCTCCAAGTCCCTCCCCCCGTTTTACTCTGCTCTTCTGTCTGCTTGGCGTTTGGTTGGTGGTTCCTTTTCCCGTCGGCGTTCCTCCCTTGTCATTGCGTCTTTGTCCCCTCATCATGTTGCTGCTGTTTCCTCTATCTCTGCAAATTCTGTTTATTTGTTTTTGCTGTCTGAGGATCGTCCGACTCCCCATTGTGTTGACAAGTTTTTCCCTTTGTATGGCTCTCTCTACTGGCCTTCGACCTGGTCCCAATTGTTCTTCTTCAATCTTGACCGCCCAGTGATCGATCTCAACTGGAAGGTCGCCCATGGCGTGTTGTACACTGCCGATCGCCTTGTCGGTTTTGGGTACTCGGTCGACCCTTCTTGCTTTTGCCGTCTTGCCTCTGAATGTCCTTCTCACTTGTTTTTCTCCTGCCCTCTTGCTCATAGTGTTCTTTCATGGTTACAGTCTCTATTGTTTGGTTTTTCGTCTTCGTCCCCCTCTTTGGTTTGCCGTCACGTGCTGTTTGGTTTTGACCCGGCTGAGATCCGTCGAGTTCCTCGTGTTTTCGTGTACATCCTAGGTGTCTGTAAGTATTTTATCTGGCTCGCTCGGAATGACTTTCGTTTCCGTAATGTGCCGCCTGGTGCTCTCGATGTCATCGCAAAGGTCCGCTCTCGTGTCAAGTTCAATCTACCTCTCCTTTTTAAGCGTTTCAAGTCCCCCCGTCGTCTACGTTATTTTCATCGTCAGTGGGGTGCGTCTGGCATTATCGGCTCTGTTTGCAATGGTCGTTTTTCTCTCTCTCAGTTCTAGTCCCATTGTCGTCCCAAGCTGTTGCTGTCTCGCGGCGTACCTACTCCTGTAGGATGAGTCTTTCTGACTGGCGTCCTTGTCAGGTCTGCCATTCGCCGCTGCACAGTTCGGTTGTTTTTGTTTTGTCCTGTAGTCCTTCGTCCTGTTGGTTTGCTTGTTTGTTTGTTTGATGTGGAAATGCCATTCTCGAGTGTAAGTCGGACGAGGCGTCTCGTGAATGCTTTTCTTCGTTAGTTTGTTTTTGTTTTTTGTTTGTAGGGGCGGGGTTCGATTCCCCGGTGACGTTTGACGTGCTGGTGCACCCCCGTTTGAGGCGAACCATTGTTGTTGATGGATGAGTCTGAATGTCTGGCGGCCATTGCACTCACCCTACCGGGGGGCCAGCCATTCGCCTTAAACATAAAAAAAACTTACCTGACGCGGGAGGCACTGTGATCAGGGAGGCAGTCCTCTCAAGGTGAGGCTCTTTCATTGCACTTCGATTGGGTTGACCCTTGCGATTACCCCAAATGTGGGTAACTCGAGCGTATAATTTCTGGTAGTGGGGACCTGCGTTCGCGCTAGTCCCCGCACCAAACCCCGGTGGCAAAGTTGGCTAATGGGAAGGTTTGTTGGTAACGTTTCAGGCAGGGCAGGGAAGGAGATGCGGTGGCGGTGTAAGGACTAAGGAAGGTGAGTTGTATTTGTGAAGTCCACTGCTGAAATTGTAGGTGAATGTTCCGTACTTGGTGCACTGAAAAACTGTGATTTCATTTCTCTCATTCTTGGCCGTACAGAGAGGGAGACGACGTGTTTATTTCAGCCGCATCGATTTCCATCGATAGACGAGTGAGACAAGAAAATGCCAGCGGGTCGAGCTCTTATCCTCGTGCATCGTTTCGAAAACGTAAGTGGATGTGTGTTTGTACTGCTCCATCGCGATAGATTTATTTTGCGTTGTGTTATGTTGCGTTCTGGAGAGCCCGTTTTGCATTGAGTAACTGAGGACCCGCCAGATCAGTTGGCGTTACATTTCTGTGGCCAACACTTTGTGGTTTCTCTATGTTATCAGTTAATTGGATTGTTATCATAAAAAGTAAATCTTTCATGGTCAGGATAGTGTCTTATCGGCCCTTTGAATACGTACTGTCCGTGTTGAGCAGGGAACAGTAAGACTTTGAAGTGCGCTACGTCACGTAAGTCACGTTTTCGCAAGATCAATGTTGTAGTGTTGTAGCCTTCGTTGTATACATATCATCCGGGCTAGGTTAACTTCCATCTAATGCATAACAGTGCATGCATTTTTTACTTGTCGTATCCTGTTCTTTGCTCACACGAAAAGATACGTTTCATGTCATAAACGTTGGATTGATAAGGTCTCGCGCGCACGCGCTCCCTTGGGAATACAAGTTCCACTTTCTCGTGTGAACTATTTTGTTTTTGTCGTATGTCTCATCTTTGACATATCGTTGGCATGTTGTGTTCAAAAAACCTGGTTTGGAATGTTCTTTCATTGAAAGAAACTGAGATTTTTTGAGATAATCAAGTGTACAGAAGGAAAAAGGGAAGCCTACAACACGGGGTATTCCCAGGCGGTCTCCCATCCAAGTACTAACCCCGCCCGACAGGGCTTAACTTCGGTGATCGGACGAGAACCGGTGTTTTCCCTGTGGTATGGTCGTAGACAAGTAATTTGCCGTGAAAATTAACTTTGTTATAAGGGAAAATGAAAACGAGGTCAGAGCAAGCACAATGTGCATTTGTCCTCTTGCCGTCAACGCAAGTGCCATGCAATGCTGGTGCTGCTGCCCACTGTACAAGAGCGATCGTTGTGTGCGCCTCGCTTTCAGGTTGGCTTTGGGCATTCCTTCCTTGGCACGGATTGTAATCGGACCACCATATCTCGTGGCCATGAGACTGGGAGCACCTTGTCCGCCGTGAGCATTTACGGGCATCGGACCACCACTATCTCGTGGGCCATTATAACTGGGAGCACCTTGTTCCCGCCGTGAGCATTTACGGGCATCGCTTCTCGGCGCTTTTGGCTAAGTATCAAGTGTAGTATCTGTTCTTATCAGCTTAATATCTGATACGCTGCTCATCGAGCAGCTCATATATGCTGCTCATCGAGCAGCTCATATATTAAACTGATTTTTGGAACTGGGCCGTGGAAAAGAGGCTTGCCTCGTCCCGGCCACGGGTTGCCTCGGTATAGCACTACCTCCGAGCGTGGCCCACTTCCCTCTGGGGAAGAAATAATCAAGTGAAAGCAGAAAAAGTGACCAAGCAACCAACCTTCACATTCTCTTCTCTTTTCTAGGTAGCATAGCAGCGAGTGGACAGCACGACACGACAGGACGAGGAGCACGTGACCTCCATTACCACATGGTATGCGCAGACAAGTTGCGTTTTGCGGTCCCGGAGAGGCTGAAAAGGCATACTTACCTGAACGCGGGTTTGGCCGTAAAAAGTCAAACCCTGCAGAGTGAGCTCTTTTTCTTGCTGGGAGACCTCAATTTTTGGAGTGTGGCCTGGACCTTTTCTTTTCATTTTTGGAGTGTGGTTTCTTTATTCATATTTTGGAGTGTGGTAAGGTTTTTGTTGTAGTTTTTCTTTGTCTCTTTGGTTTTCTTTTATTTTTTCGGTGACCCTCCCGGGGACTAATGCTCCGCGTTCTGCGGTAACCCGGGGTAAGCCGAGTCTTTCTGTTTTTCATTTTTCTCGCTTCCAGGGCTCTTTGAGCCCTCGTTTTTTGGCACTTCATTTAGTCCGTCACTGAAGTGTCCTTTTTGGTTTTTCGTGTGGTTTTCTACTTTTTTGGTGTGTTCTTTGGTTTCTGTGTGGCTCCTTAAGAAAATTTCTTGAGGTTTTTTGTTTGTTTTCTACTTATTAAGGGTGTTCTGAGTGATATTTAATTGCTATAATATTTTCGGTTGTTATTTGCTTATTGTGTAATTGGATTTTTGTTGCATATTATACCTTACTTTCTAGTGAGGTTATATTTTGTGGATTGTGTGGGAAATAATTAATTAATTGGAACTTATACATAAATAGTTACTTCTGCAAGTGACTGTACATATATTAGTTGTGAATTTGCTATCCATATTAGTTTATCTGCATTATTAAAAGTTGGAGTGGGATACTTTTGATATTTAGTGTGATACATAAGGTTAAACATCTTTATTATTATTAGTCCTTTAGCAGCTGCTTAAGGTTTACTCTTATTTCACTGTACTAGTAATTGGATTTTAAATTATTTTGTCATAATGATTCCGCGCAATACGCGCACTCTAATCATAAAGTCCGGCTTCCCCGCTGGGACTTCCCATGCCGGGGTTGCCGGCATCATCGCGGACTCCCTGGCTGATCTGGTTGATTCTATCCAGGTCTGTCCAGGGGGGATCATTCGTATTTCCTTTATTGACCCTGCCCGTAAGAAGACCTATGAGGAGGCCGGGTCCATAGTTTTTGGAGATGTCAGTTGTGCGGTTATTTCTTCTGCCCCCGTCTCAATGGTCATGGTATACTTGTTCCCTTTTGAGGGAAATAATGATAAGGTTAGGGAGGCCCTAAATTTTTCGGCGATGTCAAGGAGGTCAAGCACCAGCAGTGGGCGAATGTCCCTGGTGTCTTTACGGGAACGCGTTTGGTGCGCATGGTGCGCAAGCACGAGATCCCACGTAACATCAAGATTGACGGGATCAACTGTCGTGTGTGGTACAAGGGCAGCCCCTTGTATGCGATTTGTGCAGCAATAACCATAAGGCGGCTGATTGCCCTTTAAAGGGAAAGTGTCGTAGGTGCCATCAGGCCGGGCATTTTGTTCGAAACTGTCCGAAGCCTGTGTGGTACGTGCCGGGTAGACCGGAGACGGACATGGACAGTGAAGATGGCGATAATGTTGATGGCAATGATAATGATGTTGTTAATAATGAAAATGATAATGATAATGATGTTGCGTCTGTTCCTTCCTCCCTGGTGGCTCCGGCCTCGGGGGTGGAGGTTGTTTCTGGCTCTGCTGTGGGTCCGCAGTCTATGTGTGTAGATGAACGTGACAATGAGCTCAATGAATTGGTGAGCCAGCCGTTGCCGGACAGTGGGTCGGGGGGGGCTGAGGAGAGGGTTCTGGATCCCTCTCCCAGCGGTAGTGTTTTGGGGGCTTCCACCGGTCAGGCCGGGGAGTCTCAGGAGGAGGGGCAGGAGTCCTCCCCTACCTTTTCTCCCCTTTCGGGGTCTGTGTTACTGTCATCGGGTGTGCCTGAGGTTGGGGTTGATTCGGGGGATGATGCTCTGGCCTCGGTTGTGGATTCTGGACCTTTGCGGTCGAAAATACCGGTCAAAGTTGGGCGCGGTGGTTTGGGGGGGTTGAATCCCCCACTTGTATCAAGGGAAGAGACTGCATCTATGGTGCAAAAACTGAAGGCATCTCTCCCATCATCAAAGGACGATCTCGTTGCTTCGGCTTTTGTTGTTCCTCTTCCTCCTCGGGTCAGTTCTCGTAGTTCTGGCTCGGGGATGGCCCTCCGTCCGTCCTCTCGTTCCCGGTCTCGTTCCGGTGACGAGAGGACCCCTCCTAGTCCTCTTAGCCCGGATCCTCATAGGTCTCGTCGTCGTCCTTCTTCGCCTAGCCCTGCTAGGCGCCGTTAATTTGCCATTGTCTCGCCACCTTTTTGTTTTTTGCCATGGGTTTGTCACTACTTTATTACTTTATTATGGCTCTTACTGTTATTTCTGTTAACGTTAATGGGTTGAGAGATGGTGACAAGCGTCTTGGGTTTCTCCAGTGGTTGTCCCATCTCTCTCCTTCGGTAGTTTGTCTACAGGAGACCCACGCCGTCTCTAATGATGATCTTCTTTCTTGGTTTTCTCGGTTTGGTTACTTGTGTGCTGGTTCTTTTGGTACCAATCATTCTCGTGGTGTGGTTGTTTTGTATCGTTCGGTTTTAGAGTGTAAGTCTGTGGTTTGTGAGTTTGATGGTCGTTTTGTTTTGGTTGAGTTTTCTCTTCGTGGTTCTGTTTTTCGGGTTGCTTCTATTTATGCTCCCAATCGTAATCCTGACCGTGATGCTTTTTTGGTTCGTTGTGTTGGCTCTATTGATCCTGCTGTTCCCACTCTTTTGTGCGGCGATTTCAACACGGTCCTGGATCGTGTTCGGGATCGCCGTGGGTCTTGTCCTTTTGATGTCTCTCGTGAAAGTTTTGCTTTGTTGTCGGCTATGTTTTTGGATTGTTGTGTGGTGGATATTTGGCGTGAAAGGCACCCAAATGATTCTGCTTTCACCTGGTTCCGGCCCGATGGGGCCCTTGCTTCGCGCATTGACCTCATCGGTTGTCCGTATGCTTGGGTGCCTTATGTGTCTTCTGTAGACATTCTGCCGTGTCCCTTTTCTGATCATTGCGCTATTTCTTTCTCATGGGCTCTCCCCAGCTCCGTTCCTCCGGGTTCGGGGTTGTGGAAGCTCAATCTTTCTGTTCTGGATGAGGCCGAGTATATCGACCTCATCTCAACTTTCTGGTCTTATTGGCAGTCTCGTCAGTCTTCTTTTTCTTCCCTCACTAGGTGGTGGGACAGTGGCAAATCCCATATTAAACGTATTAGTATTAATTATTGTAAAGGTCGTGGTAAAAGTAAAGTAGTGGAACGTAATATTTTGTCTAGTCTTGCTGCCCATTTAAAAGTTCATATTGATTCTGGTCGTCTTTCTTTTCTTCCTGCGTATCTTTCTACTCTGTCTCGTCTCCGTGCTTTGGATGTTGAAGTTGCTCGTGGTGCTCAAGTTCGTGCCCGGTCGAGGTGGGTGGAGGAGGGTGAGTCCTCCTCTGCTTACTTCTTCCGGCTCGAAAAGAAAAACGGCACTGACCGTAATATCTCGGCGCTGAGAGCTAGTGATGGTACTTTGGTTACGGACAAGGATGGGTTGTGTGATGTTTTTCGTTCTTTCTATTCGGATCTTTTCTCTGCTGCTCCTTGTGACTCCAATGCTCGTGCTGAGCTTCTTTCTAACATTTCTTCAGTTCTTCCGTATAATGATAGTGAGGTGTGCGAAGGTCTTCTCAGCCAGGAGGAGTGTTTTGCAGCTCTTCAGGGCATGGCCCGTGGTAAAGCTCCTGGTTGTGATGGCCTTCCCATGGAATTCTATTTAAAATTTTGGCATGTTTTGGGTTTGGATTTGGTTTGTGTTTTGAATTCTGCTTTTGGTTTGGGCTGTTTGTCTCACTCTCAGCGCCGAGGTATCATTACTTTATCGTTTAAGAAAGGGGATCGTCTTGACCCTAAAAACTGGCGTCCAATCTCCCTGTTGAATGTCGATTATAAAATTGCTTCTCGTTCTATTGCTGCTCGTCTTCTTAAAGTTATTCATTTGGTTGTTGATAAAGATCAGTCTTGTGGTGTTCCTGGCCGTTTTATTGGTGAAAATGTTGCTTTTCTTCGTGATGTTGTTGATTTTTGCTCTTCTTCTGGTGTTCCTGCTGCTCTTCTTTCTCTTGACCAAGAAAAGGCATTCGACAGGGTTGATTGGACGTTCCTTCGTTCTACTCTATATGCCATGGGTTTTGGGCAGTCTTTTGTTGGGTGGGTTAATTTATTTTACAATAATGTGAGTAGTTGTGTAAATGTTAATGGTTATATTTCTAATTCTTTTAGTTTATCTCGTGGGGTGAGGCAGGGGTGTCCCCTGTCTCCCCTCCTTTACGTTTTGGTTGCCGAGGTACTTGCATGTAATATTCGTTCTAGTGGTTTAATTTCTGGTTTGTCTCTTCCTGGTTCTTCGTCTTCTCTGCCTGTTATTTCTGCGTACGCTGATGACACTACGTTGGTTGTTTCTTCTGTTCCTGGTATTTTGGCTGTTTTTGATGTCTATTCTTTGTATGAGAGGGGGTCTGGGGCTAAATTAAATTTTGGAAAATGCGAAGGTTTGTGGTTGGGTGGTTGGAATGGGCGCACTGACTCACCGGTGAACATTACTTGGTCATCGGTGAAGGTGAAGGTGTTGGGGGTTTTTCTGGGTCCGGGTAATATGGAGGAGGACAATTGGAGGCCGCGTATCCCCGCGGTTGAAAATGCTTTGAACTCTTGGCGTCAGCGTTCGTTATCCTATAAGGGCAAGGCACTTGTTATCAATGCCTTGGCCCTTTCCCGTGTGTGGTACGTGGCCTCTTTAATCCATGTTCCCCGGTGGGTCAGTGTCGAGTTGAATACGTTAATTTTTAAATTTTTTGGAGCGGTAAGCGAGACTTGGTCGCTCGTCGTGTTGTGGTTCAGCCTTCTTGTTTGGGTGGTTTCTCTGTTGTGGATTTTCAGTGTAAGGTTATGGCTCTTCATGTTCAGTGGGTTCGTCGTTTTGTTTCTTCTCCGTCTTCTTGGGTCACTTTCATGGTTTTTTGGTTTTCTTCTCGGCTTGCCGCTCCTCCGCATCTCGTTTTTTCTGCTCCGCTTTGTTTTTCGCCGGATTCTCTGCCTCCGTTTTATCGTTCTCTGTTGACTGCTTGGCGGGCGTGTAAAGGATCCCTTACAGCGTCTTCTTTGGGTATTGGTTCGGGTATTGATTTTTGTCCTGTTTCTACTATGACCACGAAATCTGCTTATTTGTTTCTTTTGTCCGAGAATGCTGTCTCTCCTCATTGTGAGGAGAAGTTCTTTCCTTTGTTTGGTTCTCTTTATTGGTCTTCTACTTGGCATCAGCTTTTCTTTTTTGATTTGGATCGTCCAGTTATTGATTTGTCTTGGAAAATTTCTCACGGGGTCCTTTACACGGCCGAAAGGCTTGCTGGTTTTGGTTATGCTCTTTCTACTGCTTGTTTTTGTTCTGCTCCTGTCGAGTCTCTTCAGCATCTGTTTTTTCACTGTCCTCTGGCGGTCAGTGTTTTGTCCTGGCTTCAGTCTCTTATGTTCTTGGCTTCTCCTCTTTGTCCTTCTATCTTGGTTCGTCATGCACTTTTTGGTTTCTCGGCTGATGAGTTGTCTGTGGTTCCACGGGTTTTTGTTTATATGTTTGAATGTCTGCAAGTTTTGTATTTGGGGGGCTCGGAATGATTTTCGTTTTAGGGGTGTTCGTCCTTCGGCTGTTGATGTTATGGAGCGTGTGAAGTCTCGGGTTCGGTTTAATCTTCCGTTGTTTTTCCGTCGTTTCCGGTCTGACCGCCGTCGTCGTTATTTTGTCCGTCAGTGGGGTGGTCGTGGTGTGGTGGCGTCGTTGCGTAATGATACTCTGGTTGTTCACATTTAGGTGCTGGTTTTGTGTTGCGTGTGCATGTCCTGGCCTTTTTTTCGGGGTGAACCAACGCCTTGGCGCTGGGTAAGTCGGTTGACGGGTGGCCTTTTGTGGGTCGCTTTTCACCCTTGTGCTGGGTTGTGTTGTTTTGGTTTGTCCAGTTGTTTTTGAGTCTTTTTTGTCGTTTTGTCGAATTGTCATTTAGGAGTGTAAGTCAGGCGAGTCATCTCCTAGGTGCAATTCCTCGTTTGTGTGTTTGTCTTTTGTTACTTGTTGGTAGGGGCGGGGTTCGATTCCCCGGCGAAGTTGGCGTGTTGGTGCACCCCCGTTTGAGGTGAACCGTTGTGTTTGACGGATTCGTCGTTATGTCTGGCGGCCATTGCACTCACCCTACCGGGGGGCCAGCCATTCGCCTTAAACATAAAAAACTTACCTGACGCGGGAGGCACTGTGATCAGGGAGGCAGTCCTCTCAAGGTGAGGCTCTTTCATTGCACTTCGATTGGGTTGACCCTTGCGATTACCCCAAATGTGGGTAACTCGAGCGTATAATTTCTGGTAGTGGGGACCTGCGTTCGCGCTAGTCCCCGCACCAAACCCCGGTGGCAAAGTTGGCTAATGGGAAGGTTTGTTGGTAACGTTTCAGGCAGGGCAGGGAAGGAGATGCGGTGGCGGTGTAAGGACTAAGGAAGGTGAGTTGTATTTGTGAAGTCCACTGCTGAAATTGTAGGTGAATGTTCCGTACTTGGTGCACTGAAAAACTGTGATTTCATTTCTCTCATTCTTGGCCGTACAGAGAGGGAGACGACGTGTTTATTTCAGCCGCATCGATTTCCATCGATAGACGAGTGAGACAAGAAAATGCCAGCGGGTCGAGCTCTTATCCTCGTGATTCGTTGCGAAAACGTAAGTGGATGTGTGTTTGTACTGCTCCATCGCGATAGATTTATTTTGCGTTGTGTTATGTTGCGTTCTGGAGAGCCCGTTTTGCATTGAGTAACTGAGGACCCGCCAGATCAGTTGGCGTTACATTTCTGTGGCCAACACTTTGTGGTTTCTCTATGTTATCAGTTAATTGGATTGTTATCATAAAAAGTAAATCTTTCATGGTCAGGATAGTGTCTTATCGGCCCTTTGAATACGTACTGTCCGTGTTGAGCAGGGAACAGTAAGACTTTGAAGTGCGCTACGTCACGTAAGTCACGTTTTCGCAAGATCAATGTTGTAGTGTTGTAGCCTTCGTTGTATACATATCATCCGGGCTAGGTTAACTTCCATCTAATGCATAACAGTGCATGCATTTTTTACTTGTCGTATCCTGTTCTTTGCTCACACGAAAAGATACGTTTCATGTCATAAACGTTGGATTGATAAGATCTCGCGCGCACGCGCTCCCTTGGGAATACAAGTTCCACTTTCTCGTGTGAACTATTTTGTTTTTGTCGTATGTCTCATCTTTGACATATCGTTGGCATGTTGTGTTCAAAAAACCTGGTTTGGAATGTTCTTTCATTGAAAGAAACTGAGATTTTTTGAGATAATCAAGTGTACAGAAGGAAAAAGGGAAGCCTACAACACGGGGTATTCCCAGGCGGTCTCCCATCCAAGTACTAACCCCGCCCGACAGGGCTTAACTTCGGTGATCGGACGAGAACCGGTGTTTTCCCTGTGGTATGGTCGTAGACAAGTAATTTGCCGTGAAAATTAACTTTGTTATAAGGGAAAATGAAAACGAGGTCAGAGCAAGCACAATGTGCATTTGTCCTCTTGCCGTCAACGCAAGTGCCATGCAATGCTGGTGCTGCTGCCCACTGTACAAGAGCGATCGTTGTGTGCGCCTCGCTTTCAGGTTGGCTTTGGGCATTCCTTCCTTGGCACGGATTGTAATCGGACCACCATATCTCGTGGCCATGAGACTGGGAGACCATTGTCCGCCGTGAGCATTTACGGGCATCGGCTTCTCGGCCTTTTGGCTAAGATCAAGTGTAGTATCTGTTCTTATCAGCTTAATATCTGATACGCTGCTCATCGAGCAGCTCATATATTAAACTGATTTTTGGAACGGGCCGTGGAAAAGAGGCTTGCCTCGTCCCGGCCACGGGTTGCCTCGGTATAGCACTACCTCCGAGCGTGGCCCACTTCCCTCTGGGGAAGAAATAATCAAGTGAAAGCAGAAAAAGTGACCAAGCAACCAACCTTCACATTCTCTTCTCTTTTCTAGGTAGCATAGCAGCGAGTGGACAGCACGACACGACAGGACGAGGAGCACGTGACCTCCATTACCACATGGTATGCGCAGACAAGTTGCGTTTTGCGGTCCCGGAGAGGCTGAAAAGGCATACTTACCTGACGCGGGAGGCACTGTGATCAGGGAGGCAGTCCTCTCAAGGTGAGGCTCTTTCATTGCACTTCGATTGGGTTGACCCTTGCGATTACCCCAAATGTGGGTAACTCGAGCGTATAATTTCTGGTAGTGGGGACCTGCGTTCGCGCTAGTCCCCCGCACCAAACCCCGGTGGCAAAGTTGGCTAATGGGAAGGTTTGTTGGTAACGTTTCAGGCAGGGCAGGGAAGGAGATGCGGTGGCGGTGTAAGGACTAAGGAAGGTGAGTTGTATTTGTGAAGTCCACTGCTGAAATTGTAGGTGAATGTTTTCCGTACTTGGTGCACTGAAAAACTGTGATTTCATTTCTCTCATTCTTGGCCGTACAGAGAGGAGACGACGTGTTTATTTCAGCCGCATCGATTTCCATCGATAGACGAGTGAGACAAGAAAATGCCAGCGGGTCGAGCTCTTATCCTCGTGCATCGTTTCGAAAACGTAAGTGGATGTGTGTTTGTACTGCTCCATCGCGATAGATTTCTTTTGCGTTTGTGTTATGTTGCGTTCTGGAGAGCCCGTTTTGCATTGAGTAACTGAGGACCCGCCAGATCAGTTGGCGTTACATTTCTGTGGCCAACACTTTGTGGTTTCTCTATGTTATCAGTTAATTGGATTGTTATCATATAAAAAAGTAAATCTTTCATGGTCAGGATAGTGTCTTATCGGCCCTTTGAATACGTACTGTCCGTGTTGAGCAGGGAACAGTAAGACTTTGAAGTGCGCTACGTCACGTAAGTCACGTTTTCGCAAGATCAATGTTGTAGTGTTGTAGCCTTCGTTGTATACATATATCATCCGGGCTAGGTTAACTTCCATCTAATGCATAACAGTGCATGCATTTTTTACTTGTCGTATCCTGTTCTTTGCTCACACGAAAAGATACGTTTCATGTCATAAACGTTGGATTGATAAGATCTCGCGCGCACGCGCTCCCTTGGAATACAAGTTCCACTTTCTCTCGTGAACTATTTTGTTTTTGTCGTATGTCTCATCTTTGACATATCGTTGGCATGTTGTGTTCAAAAAACCTGGTTTGGAATGTTCTTTCATTGAAAGAAACTGAGATTTTTTGAGATAATCAAGTGTACAGAAGGAAAAAGGGAAGCCTACAACACGGGGGTATTCCCAGGCGGTCTCCCATCCAAGTACTAACCCCGCCCGACAGGGCTTAACTTCGGTGATCGGACGAGAACGGTGTTTTTTCCCTGTGGTATGGTCGTAGACAAGTAATTTGCCGTGAAAATTAACTTTTGTTATAAGGGAAAATGAAAACGAGGTCAGAGCAAGCACAATGTGCATTTGTCCTCTTGCCGTCAACGCAAGTGCCATGCAATGCTGGTGCTGCTGCCCACTGTACAAGAGCGATCGTTGTGTGCGCCTCGCTTTTCAGGTTGGCTTTGGGCATTCCTTCCTTGGCACGGATTGTAATCGGACCACCATATCTCGTGGCCATGAGACTGGGAGCACCTTGTCCGCCGTGAGCATTTACGGGCATCGCTTCTCGGCCTTTTGGCTAAGATCAAGTGTAGTATCTGTTCTTATCAGCTTAATATCTGATACGCTGCTCATCGAGCAGCTCATATATTAAACTGATTTTTGGAACTGGGCCGTGGAAAAGAGGCTTGCCTCGTCCCGGCCACGGGTGCCTCGGTATAGCACTACCTCCGAGCGTGGCCCACTTCCCTCTGGGGAAGAAATAATCAAGTGAAAGCAGAAAAAGTGACCAAGCAACCAACCTTCACATTCTCTTCTCTTTTCTAGGTAGCATAGCAGCGAGTGGACAGCACGACACGACAGGACGAGGAGCACGTGACCTCCATTACCACATGGTATGCGCAGACAAGTTGCGTTTTGCGGTCCCGGAGAGGCTGAAAAGGCATACTTACCTGACGCGGGAGGCACTGTGATCAGGGAGGCAGTCCTCTCAAGGTGAGGCTCTTTCATTGCACTTCGATTGGGTTGACCCTTGCGATTACCCCAAATGTGGGGTAACTCGAGCGTATAATTTCTGGTAGTGGGGACCTGCGTTCGCGCTAGTCCCCGCACCAAACCCCGGTGGCAAAGTTGGCTAATGGGAAGGTTTGTTGGTAACGTTTCAGGCAGGGCAGGGAAGGAGATGCGGTGGCGGTGTAAGGACTAAGGAAGGTGAGTTGTATTTGTGAAGTCCACTGCTGAAATTGTAGGTGAATGTTCCGTACTTGGTGCACTGAAAAACTGTGATTTCATTTCTCTCATTCTTGGCCGTACAGAGAGGGAGACGACGTGTTTATTTCAGCCGCATCGATTTCCATCGATAGACGAGTGAGACAAGAAAATGCCAGCGGGTCGAGCTCTTATCCTCGTGCATCGTTTCGAAAACGTAAGTGGATGTGTGTTTGTACTGCTCCATCGCGATAGATTTCTTTTGCGTTGTGTTATGTTGCGTTCTGGAGAGCCCGTTTTGCATTGAGTAACTGAGGACCCGCCAGATCAGTTGGCGTTACATTTCTGTGGCCAACACTTTGTGGTTTCTCTATGTTATCAGTTAATTGGATTGTTATCATAAAAGTAAATCTTTCATGGTCAGGATAGTGTCTTATCGGCCCTTTGAATACGTACTGTCCGTGTTGAGCAGGGAACAGTAAGACTTTGAAGTGCGCTACGTCACGTAAGTCACGTTTTCGCAAGATCAATGTTGTAGTGTTGTAGCCTTCGTTGTATACATATCATCCGGGCTAGGTTAACTTCCATCTAATGCATAACAGTGCATGCATTTTTTACTTGTCGTATCCTGTTCTTTGCTCACACGAAAAGATACGTTTCATGTCATAAACGTTGGATTGATAAGATCTCGCGCGCACGCGCTCCCTTGGGAATACAAGTTCCACTTTCTCGTGTGAACTATTTTGTTTTTGTCGTATGTCGTATGTCTCATCTTTGACATATCGTTGGCATGTTGTGTTCAAAAAACCTGGTTTGGAATGTTCTTTCATTGAAAGAAACTGAGATTTTTTGAGATAATCAAGTGTACAGAAGGAAAAGGGAAGCCTACAACACGGGGTATTCCCAGGCGGTCTCCCATCCAAGTACTAACCCCGCCCGACAGGCTTAACTTCGGTGATCGGACGAGAACCGGTGTTTTCCCTGTGTGGTATGGTCGTAGACAAGTAATTTGCCGTGAAAATTAACTTTGTTATAAGGGAAAATGAAAACGAGGTCAGAGCAAGCACAATGTGCATTTGTCCTCTTGCCGTCAACGCAAGTGCCATGCAATGCTGGTGCTGCTGCCCACTGTACAAGAGCGATCGTTGTGTGCGCCTCGCTTTCAGGTTGGCTTTGGGCATTCCTTCCTTGGCACGGATTGTAATCGGACCACCATATCTCGTGGCCATGAGACTGGGAGCACCTTGTCCGCCGTGAGCATTTACGGGCATCGCTTCTCGGCCTTTTGGCTAAGATCAAGTGTGTAGTATCTGTTCTTATATCAGCTTAATATCTGATACGCTGCTCATCGAGCAGCTCATATATTAAACTGATTTTTGGAACTGGGCCGTGGAAAAGAGGCTTGCCTCGTCCCGGCCACGGGTTGCCTCGGTATAGCACTACCTCCGAGCGTGGCCCACTTCCCTCTGGGGAAGAAATAATCAAGTGAAAGCAGAAAAAGTGACCAAGCAACCAACCTTCACATTCTCTTCTCTTTTCTAGGTAGCATAGCAGCGAGTGGACAGCACGACACGACAGGACGAGGAGCACGTGACCTCCATTACCACATGGTATGCGCAGACAAGTTGCGTTTTGCGGTCCCGGAGAGGCTGAAAAGGCATACTTACCTGACGCGGGAGGCACTGTGATCAGGGAGGCAGTCCTCTCAAGGTGAGGCTCTTTCATTGCACTTCGATTGGGTTGACCCTTGCGATTACCCCAAATGTGGGTAACTCGAGCGTATAATTTCTGGTAGTGGGGACCTGCGTTCGCGCTAGTCCCCGCACCAAACCCCGGTGGCAAAGTTGGCTAATGGGAGGTTTGTTGGTAACGTTTCAGGCAGGGCAGGGAAGGAGATGCGGTGGCGGTGTAAGGACTAAGGAAGGTGAGTTGTATTTGTGAAGTCCACTGCTGAAATTGTAGGTGAATGTTCCGTACTTGGTGCACTGAAAAACTGTGATTTCATTTCTCTCATTCTTGGCCGTACAGAGAGGGAGACGACGTGTTTATTTCAGCCGCATCGATTTCCATCGATAGACGAGTGAGACAAGAAAATGCCAGCGGGTCGAGCTCTTATCCTCGTGCATCGTTTCGAAAACGTAAGTGGATGTGTGTTTGTACTGCTCCATCGCGATAGATTTCTTTTGCGTTGTGTTATGTTGCGTTCTGGAGAGCCCGTTTTGCATTGAGTAACTGAGGACCCGCCAGATCAGTTGGCGTTACATTTCTGTGGCCAACACTTTGTGGTTTCTCTATGTTATCAGTTAATTGGATTGTTATCATAAAAAGTAAATCTTTCATGGTCAGGATAGTGTCTTATCGGCCCTTTGAATACGTACTGTCCGTGTTGAGGCAGCGAACAGTAAGACTTTGAAGTGCGCTACGTCACGTAAGTCACGTTTTCGCAAGATCAATGTTGTAGTGTTGTAGCCTTCGTTGTATACATATCATCCGGGCTAGGTTAACTTCCATCTAATGCATAACAGTGCATGCATTTTTTACTTGTCGTATCCTGTTCTTTGCTCACACGAAAAGATACGTTTCATGTCATAAACGTTGGATTGATAAGATCTCGCGCGCACGCGCTCCCTTGGGAATACAAGTTCCACTTTCTCGTGTGAATTAATTTGTTTTTGTCGTATGTCTCATCTTTGACATATCGTTGGCATGTTGTGTTCAAAAACCTGGTTGGGAATGTTCTTTCATTGAAAGAAACTGAGATTTTTTGAGATAATCAAGTGTACAGAAGGAAAAAGGGAAGCCTACAACACGGGGTATTCCCAGGCGGTCTCCCATCCAAGTACTAACCCCGCCCGACAGGGCTTAACTTCGGTGATCGGACGAGAACCGGTTGTTTTCCCTGTGGTATGGTCGTAGACAAGTAATTTGCCGTGAAATTAACTTTGTTATAAGGGAAATGAAAACGAGGTCAGAGCAAGCACAATGTGCATTTGTCCTCTTGCCGTCAACGCAAGTGCCATGCAATGCTGGTGCTGCTGCCCACTGTACAAGAGCGATCGTTGTGTGCGCCTCGCTTTCAGGTTGGCTTTGGGCATTCCTTCCTTGGCACGGATTGTAATCGGACCACCATATCTCGTGGCCATGAGACTGGGAGCACCTTGTCCGCCGTGAGCATTTACGGCATCGTTGCTGACTGGAGTGGGCCATCTTTTTGGTCCCCTGCTGTTGGTAAACAGGCTGGTGTTATTATTTTGATTTCCGATCGTTTTGATGGTCAAGTTTTATCTTGGCGTAGAGATCATGATGGACGTGTCCTTAGTTTACTCGTTGAGTATAATAATCGTAAGTTAATATTATTAATATTTATGCGCCCACCCTTTTGACTGACCGAAAAGTGTTTTTCGAGAATCTGCATGCTTTCTGCCTTCCTGCTGATTTTTACTATTATGCCGGTGATTTCAATTGCTATGAATCTGATTTAGATAAGTTGGTGGCAATGTTTCCATTGCAAAATATCTCTCTGACTTTCGTCGTTCACTTTACCTTGAAGATGCTTGGCGCAAATTGCATCCCCGTGTCCGAGCGTGCTCTTGGTTTAATTCTAATTTCTCCATCGGCTCGCGCCTTGACAAATTTTTTGTTTCCCGAAATTTATTCCCTTTAGTTCAGTCCTGTGACATTTCTCCTTGCGCCTTTTCTGATCATGATTTTGTTAATCTTTCTTTAAAATTGGAGTCTAATTATATGCGTGGTCCGGGCTTATGGAAATTTAATTCCTCCCTTTTGAATGATAGCGAATTTTGTTTCCTTTGATGCTAAGATTCGCGAGCTCTCCGATTGCGTTGACTATTTTCCGTCAGTCAAATGTTGGTGGGACTTTTTTAAGGACTCTATTCGCTCGGAAATTATTTCCTTTGCTAAGAATAAACGTAGAAGTCTCTCGCATGAGCGCGTCCTTATAACTAATGCAATAATTGGTCTCAAGCGCCGTCTCGTCTGTGGCGACCTTTCGGTCGCCCCTGAAATTTCTCGGCTTGAATCTGAACTGAATGCTCTTACCTTGCGTGTTTTGGAAGGCTCTAAAATCCGTTCTCGCGTCCAGTGGCTTGAGGGGCGAGAAGCCTTCACGCCTTCACGCTTCTTCTTCAAGTTAGAACGTGAGCGCTTAGACCGTAATAACGTTTTTCTTCCATTTTGAATGATAATGACATTGAAGTTTTCACTCGGGAGGAGATTGAACGTGCGCACGTGCGCTTTTATTCAAATCTTTTCTCGCAAGAGGTTATTGATCCTGTGTGTAAACAATCCTGTTTTGATTCTATTCCTTCTTCGCTTTCTCCTCCTCTGCGCGACTCATGCGAGGGACTTTTAACTTTAGATGAATTGACTATTTCATTAAGGAGCCTTAGCCTAGGAAGGTCACCTGGTTCTGATGGTTTGTCTGTCGAATTTTACTTGCGTTTTTGGGACATTCTGGGCCCCCTTTTACTATCAGTCGCAAACCAATGTTTCACGACTCTGAACTTTCGGATTCTATGAAAGGAAGCGTTACTCGCCTTATTTATAAGAAGCGTGGGGATATTAAGAATTTGAAAAACTGGAGGCCCATTTCTTTGCTCAATGTGGATTATAAGATTATCTCTAAAGCCATCACACTCTCGTCTTTCTTCGGTTATGCATCACAGTTTTCCTGATCAATCTTGTTCTGTTCCGGGTCGTTCAATCTTCTCTAATGTGACGTTGTTGCGCGATGTTCTTAGCCACATTGAGCAAACAAATGAGTCTGCTATTTTGATTAGTTTAGATCAAGAAAAAGGCCTTCGACCGAGTCGATCGCGTCTTCCTTCTAGAGCTGCTTAATGTTTACGGTTTTGGTTCTGATTTTTGTCGCTGGATTAGTACTTTTATAATGGTGCTTGCATGCGTATCATCCTTAACGATTGGCTTACTGAGAGTATCCCCCTTGAACGGGGCGTCCGTCAGGGGGATCCTCTCTCTCCTCTACTTTATGTTTTATGTGTAGAAGTTCTTGCTAACCTGATCCGTAGATCTCCTGAGATTGAGGGGTTTTTACTTCCTGGTGCAAGGGGTTTGCAGGCGAAAGTTCGCCTTTATGCTGATGACACTACTGCTGTTTTGAAAGACCTTTTCTCTCTAAATAAGCTTTTTGATTGTGTTAGTGTTTACGAACGTGGTTCTGGAGCTAAGCTAAATAAGTCGAAAACGGAGGCCATGTGGCTCGGTGCTTGGCGTTCTCGGACTGACGAACCCCTTGGACTTACTTGGGTCAAGAAAATGAAAATTCTTGGGGTCTTTTTTGGTACTATCCCTGTTGAGAATGATAATTGGCAACCTAAGCTAAACAAAATAGAGAAGTCCCTCAATCTTTGGAGATCTCGTTCTCTGTCCTTCCTAGGCAAGGCTCTCCTTATTAACACCTTAGGGTTAAGTAAGCTGATGTATCTAGCTAGGGGTTTTGCTTTCCCCCTGCCTGGGTCCTTTCCCGTATCAATAGTTTCATCTGGCCTTTTCTTTGGGGTTGTAAAATTGAGACGGTTGCTCGTAATACTTTATATTTAAGCGCTGCGCAAGGGGGTATAGGTATTATTAATTTTAGTGTTAAGTGCCTTGCCTTGCAGTTAGCGGGGATGGCTTTTACTTTGGACTCGCCTCACGATTCTAGTTTTTATCTTTGTAAATATTTTGTTGGTAGACGTTTGTCTTCTCTTCGCCCCCAGTGGAATTGTTTGCGCGATAATTTTGCCCCTTCTGCCTGCTTTCCGTCTCCTTTTTACGCCCGCTGTCTCGAAACTCTTTTATCCGTTGGCAGTTGCGACTTAACTTCTAAGCGTTTATATTTGAAACTACTTTCCTCGAATTCCTCCTCCCCTATCTTGCATAGAGTTTGGACCCAGGTTTGTGGGCTCTTCTTTTTCACTCAATGATCATTGGTCTCTCGTTCGAGATTCTCTTACCGAAAATCCTAAAAATGATCTCTTGTGGCTAATCGCTCTCCGCGGTGTTAAGGTTCGCGATTCCCTTGCTAATTGGGGATATATTAACTCGGCTTTCTGTGCTTCTTGCCCTAGACGAGAGACTATCGATCATTGTTTTTTGCATTGCCCTCGGGTTAAGCGGGTTTTTGGTCCGTTTTTCCCCAATTTTAGATCGTGTGCTAGGCTAGGCTTTCGGCTTACCTTAAATGTCCCTTTTTCGTGTTCTTTTTTATTTGGCCCCCTCTCGTTACAAAGAGGGCTCGCATTGCGCGCCACATTATCAAGACCATTCTCTACGGTACGGTGTTTGGGCTTTTTCGCAATAAGGCCACCTTTTATAACGGTAAAGAAGATCATCGGGCTATTATCCGTTTTTGTTTCTGGCGATCTCCGTAGTCGAATTAAGCTCGATCACTTTCGCCTTTCAGACAGTCGCTTTTCTTCTTTGTGGTCTCTCCCAGGCTTTTGCACCGTAGAGAATGGTCTTCCTAGCGTTACTATTTAGGCGTACATTTAATTCTCGTTTTGCTTTGTCCGCGCGCTGTTTGCGGTGCCTGTAATCCGGGGCTCTCTTTAAGGAACTTGCGCAGTTCATGGACTTTATCGTTAGGGCCCCTGGCCCTTACGGCTAGCTGCTACTACTCCGGCTTTGTTGTGACTCTGTAGACTTTTTTGTATTCCTGAATATGTAATAGCTCCATTTTTATTTGTGAATAAACGCTCTTTGACAAAAAAAAAAAAAAAAAAAAAAAATCTGTTCTTATCAGCTTAATATCTGATACGCTGCTCATCGAGCAGCTCATATATTAAACTGATTTTTGGAACTGGGCCGTGGAAAAGAGCTTGCCTCGTCCCGGCCACGGGTTGCCTCGGTATAGCACACTACCTCCGAGCGTGGCCCACTTCCCTCTGGGGGAAGAAATAATCAAGTGAAAGCAGAAAAAGTGACCAAGCAACCAACCTTCACATTCTCTTCTCTTTTCTAGGTAGCATAGCAGCGAGTGGACAGCACGACACGACGACAGGACGAGGAGCACGTGACCTCCATTACCACATGGTATGCGCAGACAAGTTGCGTTTTGCGGTCCCGGAGAGGCTGAAAAGGCATACTTACCTGACGCGGGAGGCACTGTGATCAGGGAGGCAGTCCTCTCAAGGTGAGGCTCTTTCATTGCACTTCGATTGGGTTGACCCTTGCGATTACCCCAAATGTGGGTAACTCGAGCGTATAATTTCTGGTAGTGGGGACCTGCGTTCGCGCTAGTCCCCGCACCAAACCCCGGTGGCAAAGTTGGCTAATGGGAAGGTTTGTTGGTAACGTTTCAGGCAGGGCAGGGAAGGAGATGCGGTGGCGGTGTAAGGACTAAGGAAGGTGAGTTGTATTTGTGAAGTCCACTGCTGAAATTGTAGGTGAATGTTCCGTACTTGGTGCACTGAAAAACTGTGATTTCATTTCTCTCATTCTTGGCCGTACAGAGAGGGAGACGACGTGTTTATTTCAGCCGCATCGATTTCCATCGATAGACGAGTGAGACAAGAAAATGCCAGCGGGTCGAGCTCTTATCCTCGTGCATCGTTTCGAAAACGTAAGTGGATGTGTGTTTGTACTGCTCCATCGCGATAGAGATTTCTTTTGCGTTGTGTTATGTTGCGTTCTGGAGAGCCCGTTTTGCATTGAGTAACTGAGGACCCGCCAGATCAGTTGGCGTTACATTTCTGTGGCCAACACTTTGTGGTTTCTCTATGTTATCAGTTAATTGGATTGTTATCATAAAAAGTAAATCTTTCATGGTCAGGATAGTGTCTTATCGGCCCTTTGAATACGTACTGTCCGTGTTGAGCAGGGAACAGTAAGACTTTGAAGTGCGCTACGTCACGTAAGTCACGTTTTCGCAAGATCAATGTTTAGTAGTGTTGTAGCCTTCGTTGTATACATATCATCCGGGCTAGGTTAACTTCCATCTAATGCATAACAGTGCATGCATTTTTTACTTGTCGTATCCTGTTCTTTGCTCACACGAAAAGATACGTTTCATGTCATAAACGTTGGATTGATAAGATCTCGCGCGCGCGCGCCCTTGGGAATACAAGTTCCACTTTCTCGTGTGAACTATTTTTTTTTGTCGTATGTCTCATCTTTGACATATCGTTGGCATGTTGTGTTCAAAAAACCTGGTTTGGAATGTTCTTTCATTGAAAGAAACTGAGATTTTTTTGAGATAATCAAGTGTACAGAAGGAAAAAGGGAAGCCTACAACACGGGGTATTCCCAGGCGGTCTCCCATCCAAGTACTAACCCCGCCCGACAGGGCTTAACTTCGGTGATCGGACGAGAACCGGTGTTTTCCCTGTGGTATGGTCGTAGACAAGTAATTTGCCGTGAAAATTAACTTTGTTATAAGGGAAAATGAAAACGAGGTCAGAGCAAGCAATGTGCATTTGTCCTCTTGCCGTCAACGCAAGTGCCATGCAATGCTGGTGCTGCTGCCCACTGTACAAGAGCGATCGTTGTGTGCGCCTCGCTTTCAGGTTGGCTTTGGGCATTCCTTCCTTGGCACGGATTGTAATCGGACCACCATATCTCGTGGCCATGAGACTGGGAGCACCTTGTCCGCCGTGAGCATTTACGGGCATCGCTTCTCGGCCTTTTGGCTAAGATCAAGTAGTATCTGTTCTTATCAGCTTAATATCTGATAGCTGCTCATCGAGCAGCTCATATATTAAACTGATTTTTGGAACTGGGCCGTGGAAAAGAGGCTTGCCTCGTCCCGGCCACGGGTTGCCTCGGTATAGCACTACCTCCGAGCGTGGCCCACTTCCCTCTGGGGAAGAAATAATCAAGTGAAAGCAGAAAAAGTGAACAAGCAAACAACCTTCACATTATCTTCTCTTTTCTAGGTATCATAGCAGCGAGTGGACAGCACGACACGACAGGACGAGGAGCACGTGACCTCAATTACCACATGGTATGCGCAGACAGTTGCTTTTTGCGGTCCCGGAGAGTCTTAAAAGGCATACTTACCTACGCGGGAGGCACTGTGATCGGGA
>NW_027180162.1:0-62959 GCF_036669925.1 Montipora capricornis | reverse complement strand
AATAAATGAATGCGTAACTGAACCAAACAATACAATTGCGTCTATGCAAGTCGAACTCTTCGAGTAATTTCCAAGCTTTTGTATCAGAACATTCGAAGCAATGAGCTCCGTCGAAGTCGGCGTTTACAGGGACTGCTTCCCGAATTGGAACAAGACAAGGAAGTGTAATTTCGCCTTCGCTCTATGGTTTTTGGACCTGCACCGCCTTGGAGCAAGAATGCGATTCCCCTGGGCGAATGCTGTCGGAAATTTTCGTACATCGCCATTGTCAAAACCATGGATATCAACCCCCATCGTTGTTGGATGTTCGATAAAGCATTCAGCCACGCTGGGCCGTTAGAAAAGGACGACGACTATATAATGGCGGAGTTCCATCGAGCTTTTTTACAGTCTTATGGAGCCGCATGGTGGTGGTGACTTTTGTGAACACCGTGTTGCTCCTCGGACCATTTTGAAAATCGTATCTCTGCTGAAGTAACTATTTCGATTACATCTCACAGCGGTCGCATTTACATTTGAATGTCTTTATATTTAACGATTTGTTGTATAATTATTTTTTTTACTTATATGGTTCTTTTCCAGTCGAATAAGCCGCCACGGTTTTGCTACGTAGGATGCCCCTCGGAAAAAATAGGAACACTCGAGATGACAATGAGAAAATGCGAATACTCACCAGTCTGACTCAAGTTACGCATCAACTTCGCGAGCAACGTCAACGTCACAAAGCGTTATACTCCCAGTATGTGGTATTGGCGTGATCCATTACCCGATGGTCGCCCAAAGGCCCTCTCAGATTCTCTCTCGGTTGACATTGTTATCTACACCACTAGCGCCCCCCTCATTAAACCCTTGCTATCGTAAGGATTTACACACGCCCCACCCCTTTTTTGCTCAATGGCCAGCGATTATAGTATCACATCGATATTGCCAAATCACCCACAGCATTGGGTGTGGCCGTGAAAGCTGATAAGGCCCTGTCTTGTGAATCAAAGATACCATCCCAAATAAACAGAAAAAGGGAAAAAAGGCATTTGGTAATCTTCTTCGTATCTCTCAAATTAGCTCGACGCTTAAAGCCAATTCTACACCCCCCCGAGTGTAACCCCGGAACCCAAACACAAACACCTCAGTTATGACTCATCGTAAAAAGAACTTTATTTATTTTCTGAGCAAATGGAACATTACGATGCTCTCTTTTCCGGTCATTCGTCTGAATGGCAACATAACGAGGCCCGATCACCGGCCCCTGACGGCGAACTTCTTGCTTGTAGACCAGTTTCCTAGAAAAAATACAATAGGATTAGTACACACCAAACAAGTTCGAAAATAGCCATTCCCTCATTACAATGCAGGATCTAAACAATGTGACTACCTGTGATCTCTGGGTTACTCGTGCCGTTTCTATTACGGCAAGATGGCCTGTTAACCCACGAATGCTCGGCCAGAATGGCAAAACGACAACCACAGCGCCTTTTTTCACTTGAGAGCCCCAAGAAATATCGCTATATCATCCAAAACAGATCCCGCTGACAGACGGCACCCCCAACGCCCAACCAACTGCTTGGTTTCACCGACGATAACGAGTCACGCGCGTTCAGTCCTATGACTATTTGCCCACAATCTCTACAGCCGCTTTTGATTCTTACCATAAATACCGCCATTAAGGCCAACGAAGGTCTTCTTCAGCCATGTAGCGTATGCGATTTGCTACGGGCGATTCTAATAATCACCGACTTACCTAATACGATGTCAACTTTTAAATTGATGACCCAAACAGCTTCCCGCCATGTTCAGAGATACAATTTTTGAATTCGTTATACATTTGACCGTTTGCAGACTTGGCATTTCACAGTCAGGTTCACGTCGCCGTTCAGTTTACTCCAAATATCAAGACCTAATACTTTTTAATGCTGTCCCAAGAAAGCCACCCGCTATAAGAACTGCCGCATCGCTGATTCTCCATCGAAACCTTCCAGTCATCCACAAGACTTGACGCTTCGGTTAGTCTGATTTGCGAACATCACCTGCCCCTCCTCCGGCCCTTTGCGCGAAGCCGCCTTCGCAATAGCCCATTTCATCACTTTGCGTTCCCAGTCAAACTCCACTCGCATCTTCTCCCATCATAGCACACCGAGGCGACACTTTCGTTGGATGATTGAGGAAACTTTTCCAGGTCGTACTTTAGGTTCTTGATTTTGTAATTCTCGTGGGTACGTATAAATTGGGGGAAGCACCTGTTCGTACATCTTGTTCTGAATTTCTTGACACATCGCGTTTAGTAATGCGGCGGCCTCAGTCGAGGAGTGCAAGTCTTGATCGCGTTTTTTGGGAGGTGGCGATATCGGATTCCCGCCTCTATATGTTCGTCGATTTCGGTCGAGACGCTCTAGAGTTTCCAGGTTCCTCTCGTCTTGAGTGATATTTGCACTCTCGAGTTCTGTCGTGTGTCCGTCGGCCTTGCTGACCGGGGTCTCGAGGTGGCCCGGGTCTTGTTCCGATATACAGTGACACTTCCCAAAGCCAAAGAACTTGATTGTTCCTTTCAATTCGAAAATTTCCCGTCGAAGATAATTGACCTCTCTGCTTAGCATGTCGTAGCTCGTCCCCAGTTCCACCGCCCTTTCCCCATCCCAGAGATGGACGAATTCTACAGTTCTTGTATTCGTCGTTGCCATGCCCACTCTCGCGACCTAACTCGAGTACCCAACGCAACGTTTACTCGTGAACACGTGCTCGTAAAGGATAGATCAATTTGTGATCGATCTACACTTTTCCCCTGTCTGTTAAATCCTTTAAGTTATAGTCTTATCAAACACAAATTGTACTTGTAAAAGTTACGGATGACGGAGACTCTGTTCTACGAGGTTTACCACATTCGAGATCGCGACTCCCTGACGAGAGATCATATCTCGAAACTCCCTGATCAATCTTACACCTTCCTCTTGTTTGGTCTTTTCGCGTCCCAAGGGCGCCAGAACCAAGATCGCGTTATTTTTCGGGTACACAAATTGCAGACCATGTTATATAGAGACGCATTTTATTCTTACAGATACATTCAGATCGTTCTGGAATTGTGATACACCTACTCTGTGGTTCTTGTACATTGTGATTTTCGATTAATTTTACAACCTCGTCTTTCTCGGTCTGTGTCCCCTGATCTTTCTCCTCCTCGATCTGTATCACCCCGTCTAGTCCCCGGAGCTCCTTCATATATTCTTCCAATGTCTCATTAATCATTTGGCTATCCTTTTTGAAAGAATCCCACTCCTCCAGTAAAAGAGCGATGTTACAAAAAATTCCAGCTTTCTCGCGCTCAGAACCATCGAAACAAGCCATGCGGTCCTCGATGCCTTCGCCCCTTATTTTCATTGATTCACAAATGGCTTCGTACCACCCCATTGCTGAGTCCAACTGTGGTATAAAAGACTTCAGTGATCCCATTGGCTTCGGATAGTATCGTCGTCGTTTTTAGAATCAACCTTCCGAGAGGAACGGAGAGCGGAACTGTTCGTCGCAAAAATCCAATAAAATCGTTTTGGATTTGTGGTGCAACTACTCTCGCAATTCTTGTACATCGTGAGTTTCGGTTAATTTTACAACCTTCTCTTTCTCGGTCTGTGTCCCCTCGTCTAGTTGCTGGAACTGGTTTGTACATGTTTTTCGATGTCTCATTAAGCATTTGGCTATTCCGTGATCTTTCAAACCCAGTTTCGATTAATTTCACAATTGCTTCTTTCTTGGTTGTATCCCCTCGTCGACTCGCTGGAGCTCTCGTCCATACATTTCAATGTCTCACTAATATCTTGAATTAGTCTTTTCGAAAGAGTCCCATTGTTTCGACAAAGAAGCGATATCTTCGGAAATTTCGGTGTTCTCTTGCTCGAGCCAGTGAAACGATCGATCGCGGTCTCGATGTCTTCACCCCTCTTTTGTAATGTCCAATACATGTCGCCGTACCACTTCATTACGAGTCCAACTCTGGCATAAACGACTCCAGCGATTTCCGTTGGTCTTGGAAAACATCGATTTGATTAAAGAGTGTGAAGACCTTATCATTTGCGGAATCCTTGTCCTGAGAGAAACAGCAAGTGACACCGTTCATCGTGATACCTTTAAACGGTTGCAACCGCTCGGAAGAGCTTTCTCGTGTAACTACAGATACGAAGGCAAATTTTTCAAGAGTCTTTATAAAGGAATAAAATCAAATTACGCATTTCAAGAAACGAAAGAAGTAACTTTAAACTCAAAGTTCCATCAATGCAATGCACTCTTTATCCTTGGCCTGTAGTGATTTATCAAGTTCTCGTAATTCGCCCTTAGAACGTTCCATTAAAGAATGCATGTATTTTTCCTCCTTTTTCAATCTCGTCAGCTCTGTATTCAAGGAAATGACATCTTTAACGATGTGACAGGCGCGCTCGTTGATTTCAACCATGTTTCTTTCCATTACTTCACGTACTCTGGCATCGCTCTTCAACAGTGAGTCTAGATCATAGATAAACAACTCTAGACTCTTTCGATCATCACTCAATTTCTCCATTTCTTGAAGAACTGTGACGAACCGGTCCATTAAGGGAGCCAATTCCGGATTAAAATCGCAAGTGTCATCAACCATTGCAAAACCCCGATGCTCGAAATTCCAAAAAAAAATTGCACCCTTTATATCCCAGAGTTTAAATAGGATCGCGTCTAGCTCGATGTCGTAATTTCTCGTTATCGTATTTCGTCACAAGTTGATCCCTTTTTTGCCGAGTCAAGTCGCGTAGTTACGTCCTTGCCACGAATACAAATTCACGTCATCAGTCTCGTCGCATGCTCACCTAGGTAACACTACGTAGTGGGTCGGGTTGACGCATGCATGTTCGTCGCATGCTCACCTTGAGCGGACCTTGCGTAGTTGGATGACGCAATACTAAACTACCAATGATGACGTCTGTTTTGAACTCACATGATCATAATAAAAACTAGTGGTCATTCGATGTTTCGTTCTCTTTTCAAGCAAGTTCCCGACGACTGCAGATCTCTGAGCAAGCAAGGATCGAGGTAAAGAAAGGCAGCGAAGGTAGGATATTTTTTTCTTTCTCATCGCGTGTAGTAAACCTCGGAAAAGAGCAAGCAAGGTCATTGAAAAGAGGACAAAAAAAAAATATACCAACGCGAACACTTACATCGGACGAGACGAGGCACGAGTTGTGAGAGGGAAAATGGTAAGTCCGGTTCTGAACTTTGGTTCGGTGGGCAATTTCCCGACACGATCACACCTCTCGTCTCCTGCGTTTGCCCAGCACGACTGGGGCCGTTGCCTTTTTGGGGCCGGTTTCGCGGTCGATCTGGTCGCTCCGAGCAAAAACACATCGGACGAGATACACGCGAGTTGCGATTGGGAAAATGGTAAGACCGGTTTCGGACTTCGGTCCGGTGGGCAATTTCCCTACGAAATCGCTTCTCTTGCTTCTCCTGCATTCACTCGGCGTGTAAAATTGCAGCTGAGGCCGTTGCCTTCTCTAGGCCGGTTTTGCGGTCGACCAGATTGCTCCGAGAGTGCTACGAGTCTAATCTAACCCAAACCCTGACGCAGCTTTCAGAACGTCCGAGGTCGATGCGACCATTTTCGTGCAGTTCTCTCTTTGAGAGATCTGTAAGACGCGATCAAAAGGGAAGGTCGACCGAAAGTCGTTCTGATTTTGTCACGAAGGCATCGAGTGGTGCGATTAGACTTGTTCCGACGACGCGTTTCAACGAGTTTCTGTCCAACCCAGAGCCAGTGGAAATTTTTGTGTGCACCCAAGGTCGGCGTGATCCTTTTCGTGTAATTCTCTTTGCGAGAGATTCGTAAGACGCGATCAAAAAGGGAACCCGGCTTGAAGCCATTTCATATTTATCAAAGAGGCATTAACGGTGAGACGAAACTGGTCGAGTAGACATGCCGTTCTTTCTTTCTTTGCCCTCATTTCCCTTATGTCTAGTGACTAGCGTAAATCGACAAGACAGGACCAAAAGTGGAATTTGATCAAATCGATAATCGATTCGCTAAATGGGGGTTTTTAAGTCTAATCACATCTAGATTTCACTTGATGTCCTGTCGTTCTTTCGTTTGTATCTCGGTATGTTTTTACCTTTTGTTCGTGAAGGCTATTATTACCATTCTTCATTTATTCTTCGTCATTCTTAATGCGCCATTTTCGAAAAAAAAAATCAATAAAATGTGCCATGACGGATTCGAAAGAAAAAGCATGGCCGAACCAGTATTTTTTGGGGTGCAAAAATCCAACTCCACGTCCAAGTCGTGCACCCCGGACAACGTTCTTTTGCTGTGAGACTACTCGCACAAAAAACGGCTAACGGAGCTCTGGTACGGTTTGCCCACAGGCCCAAGAAAGATTCATCGAAAACGAAAAGGCCTTTGTCTTAAAATAAAGATTACCCCAAAAACATATATGCGTATATACATATGCACATCTAAGGTATATTCATACCTAATGTATATATGCGTTGGATCCCTGACCTATGGAGTATGTTTATTCGTACATGCACTCTGGTCTGTTCTATCCGTTGTTTCCAAAAGAAAACGAAGAACAAGCCTGCACTTGGGTGCTTCTTTCACTTGAGATGCATGATGACGAAAATATCGATCGCCCTCGTCGATTTCGTTCTATCATGCGTGGGATAATTCGACGAATGACATTGTGTTTTGTACCTCTGCAATATCGAGAACGAGAGCAAGAGGAACCGTTGAAGAGATCATCGTGCACTCACTATCAACGGAGATGTCGTTTGTTTTTCCCCTGTTGTCAAATGTTCTATGCCTGTCACAAATGCCATAACATGGACTCGGTGTGTGGAAACGACCGTGTGACTTCGAAGGCTTGTACAAAAGTGGAATGCAATGCTTGTCTGTCGGTGTTTGAAATCGACGAAAACAGTCAAGTGTGCAAGAAATGTAACTCTGTGATGAGCGATTATTTTTGCTCCATTTGTAAAGTGTATACAACAGATGCAATGAAGCCTTTTCATTGTGTGAATGTGGCATTTGCAGAACTCGACGTGATGACGCTTTTCATTGTAATATCTGTGGTGTGTGTACAACTCTGTCGCCCGAGGGTACCCACGGTTGCAGGGCCGATTCTGCACACGATGAATGTACCATTTGTCACGAGGATGTCTTTTGGGGTGGCATTACCTTACCTTGTTCTCATAAATTTCACACGAAGTGCGTCGAAAAACTAGTTGAATACAAATGGAGGGAGTGTCCAGTATGTCGAAAATCGTTTAATCCGAAGTTTCTAATAGCAAGAAAACGACAATAAACCAAAAAATGGCCAAATATGTTGTTTATAGTCTGTTGATTTAATTATCCGTTTCTGTTCTCTCTCTCTCTCTCTCTCTCTCTCTCTCTACATACATATATATACACACAGGAAATACATGTAGAAACGTTTCACGTCGGCTGTCTAATTTTCCTAGCTGTGGTACCTGTTGTATCACCCAAAAGGGACCTTCTTGCGTCACAAAGACGTCACAATGACGTAATCACGAGATTGTAAAAAAACTAGGCATAAATCGAAATTTTGTATAGTTTTACTGACTGCGATGCGGACAACATGGAAGGGCAAAAATGTTTCTCTTGCCAACAACCACTCTTCGATTTGAGTCGCACCGATCGGAGAGCTTTTCGCAGATTTTGTTGTGGTGTGTTGGTTCATTACGTCTGCCTGCGCAACGAAGATCTAGTCGATTGCCCCTTTTGTAGTGTGTCTCCGAGTTCTTTGATTTGGGAACCGTTGAAAGTGCCAGAAGAGAGCCCAAGCTCGAGCTTCGTTTTTGCTTACGACTCCGAGGAAGAAGGGGAAGAAAGTACTCTTGTTCCAGCGACCCAAAGTGCAAACGACACGAAATGCTGTGGGTTTTGTCTAGAGGGGCAAACGGACTCGCGAGACCCGTTGCTGCAGACTCCTTGTTGCCGTCAAATGGGTCACGTATCTTGCCTTCGCCAATATTGCAAAATGCCTGACGAGTGTTACGACAGAACAGAGCTGAAAATGATAAAGAACAGAGTCGGAGTTCCGCATTGTTTCGTATGCAGAAACTCGAGCGAACTCGGACATATCCTACCCATTCTTCTTCCCAAAGTAACGAATAGGGTAACTTCGGTAACTGAGGCAAACCGAGTCCTCGATGCATGGTGCAATATGTTTTCGCGACACCTGGACAATCAGACGAGACGACTAAAACATCTTTTGACCGTCGAGGAGGTAACGGGTTGGGCCATGCGGCAAGATGGGAGAACCGAATACGATAGCTATCCGATTAGAATTCGCTACATGAAAGTGGACCGATTTCGAGAAGAGGTAAAAAAGGTGACGAAGAGAATGATCCGAAAATGGGCAGGATTGTCACAGAGGGTCGCCAAGTTTACCGCAAACACTTGCAACAGATTCTCGCTTTGCGACATCACAGAAGTCGCATTGACGTTTCGAGTGATAAATTCGTATCATTCCTTAATCGAATGCAAAGACGAAGGGGTTCTGTTCGAATGGAGAAAGTCGTTTGTCCATTTTCCAGTAAGAACTTCAGGGGTCACTTTTTGGGTTTCGAAGGCGTGACAGAGACTCTCAACAGTACACTAGTCGGGTGGAACAACTGTATCGTCGGATAACGAAGAACTAAATTCCCATACTACAAGAGTTCGTCGATTTTTTGGAAGACATATGTCGAGGTTATGTTGGAACGACTAAATGCGATGTCACGGTTTGAAACTCTATGAACAATTTACATTTTAGAATTTTTTTTGTCGAAAGTAGAAACACAACTTCAATTACGACACAAGGGAAGAGTCAAGTATGTCCACAGAGGAAGACTTTTAATATATGAAAGGGCTAAACAAAATTCAATCAAATGTTGTCGGATAAAGGCCTTTATGTCTAACAAAAGAGTCAGACTAGATTTAAGACATAACAATCGTATTTTACTAAGAAATATGACACGACCTTATTATAATAGGAAGTGCTATTCGAAATACAAAAAGTAAATTCTCCATCTTTCAAATTGTTCACTTGTAAGCTTATATAGTTGATAGTCTAGACCATGTGATTTTTTAACTCCGAATCTAAAAGCTGTGATATCCTGATATCGAAAGGGATTACAATATCCCTTCATGTAGTCATTAAACAAGACACTTTTAAAATCACTACTGTCGAGAAATGTTTGTAGATCACCAGGTTCTAAGAAATTAAAGTCTTTAAACACTTGTCTTGTTTCGTTCATCGTGTTTGCTCTAAACCAGGCTATCTCTTTAATCTCTTTCATCATCTCTTCTTGCAACTCCGTCTCCTTTTCATCTGTATAAGCACAAAAAAAAGGAGAATCGGGGTCTTCGACACCACCCGTCAAGATTGCGTTTCTTAGTGACTCAGAAATCTCTGTTCGATCAACTGCTTCGGCGATAATTCTCGCATTCTCATTTAAAGTGTTGTCACTAACCCTTTCACCATGCAACGCACTGGTACCATCAGCAATTACTTCTTGTGTAGTTGGACTTGTCATTTTAACGTGACGAAACGTCTTTTGGTGTCTTCTTTGTGCGTTCTCCGCGTCTTGTCTTGTATAATCAAACTGAGTTTTGGCACAAAACTCTTCCATTTTATGGCTAATGTTATTTTTTCAAAATTTGGAAATGTTCTTAAAGTTTGAAACGGGAAACACGGTATTGTCTCGCGAGAATATTATACATACAAATCAATGGCAAGTAAAGGGGAGAACCGGATACAGATCAAAGAAGAGGAGCCGATACTGATCGTAAATTGTGACGAGGGAGACGAAGAAAAAGAAGAAGAAGACTACGAAGAATGCTTCGAAGAGCAATCGGAAAACGCAGTTCCAATTCTCGCACCTGTTTCGGGACGATTTAAAAACAAAATCGTCGCCCACTGGAAGATGCAATGGTTTACTAGTAGGAGACTCTTTTGTCCTGAGATAGAATTGTCAGAACTAGAATGTAAGTGCAGAACGGCAGTTTCGATCAGTGCCGACGAGATGAGTTCGCCCAATGCTACTCTGAAGCTGTTAACAGCCAACACAGGAAAAATATTCAGTAAACAACTCTGTCGCAACACAGGGGACCTAGAAGAACCTTATGCGTGTGTCGTTTGGCTCGAAGGTAACGATTACCTCACTCCGATGCGTAAAAAAGTTGGAGATCGAGGAAACTTTGGATGCCATACCCTAAAGGAGTCCCGGGGAATTTTATCTACTCTGATGAAAAATTGGATAGCGTTTTCCTGGTACATATGGAACATACGCGTCTACGATCCAGACGAATTTGTGAGATTGAAGTTTCCCAAGTGCGAGAACTTCCAGAAGAGGAAAATAAAAGCACCTTTTTTTGTGGTATTTTCGAGAAACGCCGTTATTTTACCAGAAGAGGGGCCTTTCTTGCGTATTTTGCACCAGTGATACGTGTCAAACAGGGCCTTGCGATTTCCAGATATTGTTGTAGTTTGTTTTTTTTTGGGAGATATCATTAAATAGTTTAAGGAATTAGTAGTGTTCTTTTATTTGATCGTGTACTTAGACCGATTTTCCACACTACGAACATATTAAAAAACAATCTGTTACCGCTTACACGAGAGGCAATGTATTTTTGAGCCAGGGTTTTGCGGTACATTATAAGTCTGAGGATGAGTAAATGTCTAATAACCAGGTGATCTGGTGACGTAATTCGGAGGACTGGGGAGAGAGATTTTGACGCCATATCCCACAACCGCGCTCGGCCTTATTTTCGAATTCAACATGGCAGAGACGAGGTTAGATCTTGTCGAAAATTGGTGGGCTAGTACACTGACTTCATTCCCTTTCAGTTGCTTCCAGCGTAAAGGAAAAAAAAAAAAAAACGAGCGTGTGGTAGATGCTTAAAACAAATGGTAAGAGGTTCGACACCTCATCGCCAGAAGGGGATCTAATCTTTACAAGGAGCGTGTGTCCACGATGAGTAGGACTCCCCTCCGTTGCCCCCAAAATGGGTGCAGTTATTTAGGAACGAATCTCAAGTACCATTTACTGAGGAAACACGAAAATGACGTCGATGCGTCGACGGTCGATGCTCTAGTGCAAATAGCCCGCAATGGAGACAAGACAGAAAATAAGAGAGGAAGACGGATTCGATGGTGCCCGATAGACGGATGTCATGTACTGACCTCGTCGATTCGCCCACATCTGCGCCGCGTACATAAAATCACAAACCCCTCTTCGCTAAACGAATTATTCAGAAGGTCTCTGTTTTATGAACCAAACAAGCTACCAGTACCCGTTGCACTGCCGGTACCAGTGTGGGGTTACGATGTATCAAGAGTACCGGATGTTGGTCGTTGTGGTGACGGCACAATGCAACAACTACGAGAATCACGACAGGTTTTCGAGTCTGTGGAAGGGTTGATGTTGCTTGCTCGTGCAGCCGAAGAGAAAAGAGAGAGTCATACTGTCGAAAAAGGAAAGGTGGTGAAAAACGTAGACGGATGCCTAATGCGATGGTGCCCAATAAAGGACTGTTTCTTTACGACTGCAAGGATGCGTCCCCACTTACGCAAAAAGCATAAAATCACAAACGACAAATGGCTGAATGCCTTGCTCAGAGAATCCCCGCTTTATAATCCATCGTACAGACCATCACCTTGTGTTCCATTATCGCTTTCGACACACCTATAGACAGACCACAGACCTACAGCCGACCCAATAGAGACAAGCAAAAAAACATTACCGAAAACAATTCGGTTTTTTGTCAATTGTGATAGATTGTATGATATACAATGAAAAACAAACGCGCGATGAGTACTCAAAACAAATTATTGCTGTCGTAAAAGGCTTGATACTTCACAGTGGGTTCGATATTTACAAAGAATCCATGTCGCGATGGTCGACAAACATAAAACTGTTTGCTGCCCCCTAAACGGATGCAATTTTGCTGGAAAAAATATCAAACGCCATTTATTTTCAGAGAAACACAAAGATGACGTCGATGCATCGACTGTTAATGTTCTAGTGCAAATGGCTCTTAAAGGAAACAACACCGGATGTGCAGAAAATCCAATGCGATGGTGCCCGGTGGATGGATGTCACAAGTTAGTGACGTGGCCAATGGCACACTTTCGCCGCGCACACTTTATCGCAGACCACCGTTTGTTAGACGATTTAATGGAAAGGTCTCAACTTTATGAACCAGGCAAGCTACCGACGTTTTTTTCAGAAAAGAAGAAACCAACGGAAGACGACAACGTGCCAAGATACAAACGGAGTGTATTAGATGTTAGTCGTTGGGGTGACGACACGATGCAACAACCACAAGTTTTTGAGCCCATGAAAGCATTGATGTTACTTGCCCTCGTAGCAGAGACGAATAGATAGAGGGTTGATTTTTTTTAAATCCATTTATTACCGCTATGAGACTCGATGTATCATCGAGAGGGACGTCTTATTTTTACAAACGAGGTTGCGTCCACGATGGGTCGTTCAAAAATCCGCCGCTGCCCGGTAAATGGTTGTGGTTATAGAGGAGGAGGTCTCAAGTATCATTTAATTTCAGATAAACACAAAAATGACATAAACGGGTCAGACGTCGATGCTATGCTACAATTTGTCAACAGAGGAAAACAGACGAAGGTTGGAAAGGGGGTGCGGATTCGATGGTGCCCCGTGCCGAGATGCCAGTACACGACAGGATATTTGCGTTCTCACTTAAAAAGACGACACAAGATCCAAAACAGAGAGGTTTTGAATGAGTTGATGGAAAAAGCGGAGTGTTACGAGCCGTACAAACTACCATTTTCGGTAGTTGCAAAGTGTGAAGTATGCGATGAGGACGAGCCCGTGATTGAAAAGATGGAAAGATATTTTCAAGACGAAAAAGAACAGGCACCAGTACGAGCTGTATATCAAGAGGACGAACTGGCTGCTTTTGGTAGACTAAATGTAATTGAAAAATGTACTCAATAAAGAACGCCGCATTTGTTTATACAAAATGTTTATTTATTTTTATATGGGTGCTAACTATGGATTCTACGTAATGCACCGACCTTGACAGAAACAATAATGTATTGTCGTGTGTTACGCTTTGGGGGCGGCAGTCGAAACTCTCGTTCTCGTCGAAATCCATCGGCAATCTTAGCATATCGCAGTTTTTTTTGTGACTCATTTGATTCCAACGCAAGTTTATCGATTTCAGTATAGGGTCTAGTCGTTGTTTTGTCCACAAACTGTATGCCGACACCCATCTGACACCGTACTTTTGTTTGAGCATATTGGCCTCTTTGATATACCATTCTCGTTCCTTGATGGGCGTTTTTCGCCAAATTCTACCCAGAGCCTTCCCGGATATATCCACTTGTTGTGACAGCCAAAACTTGTACGCTTCGCGTAACCACGTGTCACCGGCATGTTTTGCATTCTCCGTACTCATCTTTAGCTTGCCACATCGATCGTGTTTTCTTATTTGAGCAGAAGGTTCTTTTTGTCGTTTTCCAAGTCGCGTTTTCCCGAGATCGTAATCGATTATGACGAAAAATTTAACAAGTCGGGCAGAAAAGAGTTGCGAGTGCCTTTACGAGCGAACAACGTCTCTTGTTTGCATCGAGTGAATATTCTGCATCCACCCCGTCGAGTTGTATTATCTCGAACACTCTCCGATCCACCGGCAGGCGATCAGCCTTCACATTTTCCCAAACGACTTGACACCCGAGTTTCTTCAGGCACACTGCACGTACCGTTTTTATCGTTGCACCTGGAGGAAACTCGTCGTTGTCTATATCGTATTCGTAATCGTTGTCGTTGTCGATTTCAGACAATGACAGTTCCTCTTCTCTCTTGACTGTCGGTGCAGGTTGGGCGATATTTCCCAACTTATAGACAAAATCCAGCACACTCTGACGACTCAATATATTAGAACAAACGGGAACAATGTCCCTCCTCGCCACCTCCGATACGTTTTCTTTCTCCACGCCGAGAACGATCGACAACTTGGCCAGCGACAGGTAACAGAGGACCGATAAATGGGACGTCGGACTGTTGATATCGTATCTTTCGGAAACGAAGAAATCGAATCCATCGACGAGTCGTTTGAGTGGATTGAACGGATCAAACACCAACGAAGTAGTCCTTTCAGACGTGATCGTATTACGAATATCTTCGATGTTGCTTCCCAAGGTCAACAAGAGTTCTTTGTTCTCCTCATTCATTTCCAATTCCAATATCTCACACACTCGCTTTTCCAAATTTTGAAACCTGATTTCGAGCACCAACAGACTCATCAACGCATGTGTAGCCGCTATCGAATACATTGGCCTGGTTTGATCAAATAGCGGAAACTCACAGATGCCTCCTAGAGCTTGATCGGAAGCAGGTACGGCATCAAACGCGGCAACGCCAGCATCGGTCGTTTTAAAACCGAGTCTCAACAGATCGACGTCCCAATCAAATCCACAACCTACCAAGCCTCGAAAGGCCACGTCGAAAGCTCTAGACAAGCGACGTAATTTCCCCTGTAATTGCTCGAGCTCCGTTGCCTCTTCGTAACGAAGTAACTTATTAAAGAGTTGCACTGCAATGGTCCAGCTTCGAAAGAATAAGTCACCAAACGGCGACGATACCTTCTGTCCGTCACATTCAAAATATCGTTTTCCGAACCTGACGAACTCGGTCACTGTATCTATGGGAAGAGTTCCCAGCAAGTGGGAGAGGGGGGCGATGTTTTGGGAGTCGTTGAGTTCTGCATATGCAATCGTAAGAAAGTCGGTGCCACTTAGCTTTACCGTGTTCTCGTTATACAGTTCACACGCTACTTTTCTAGATGGTACGTGTATTTTAAACTTTAGTCGATAGAATAACGATCGGGGTTCCTTTTCACCAGAAGGCTGCATACCTAGAGGGTTCTTTTCTCGCTAGTAGAGCAGCCGCGAGTCCGGTAATGCACAAGTCGTGAAAACCCCTTTGAATCGATACAGGAATGGCACCTTGCACCGTGGTTATCGGGTCTCCACCCAAAGGAACGTATCCACCGGGTAAGCCTCTGGTTCTACGATTAGAAACGATCGCTGCAATCTGGTTAATGGCCTCGGGACAAAGACGCGGACTTAATCGCCGTGGAGAGGTGGCAAGGAGTGCCGGCAAGTAGACCGTGGACCACTTGTGTTCGTCGCATACGTAGACGTGAGGCAATGGGACAAAGACGGTCGAATCCAGTATCCACCGCTCCGAGTGACTAGAAACGTCTTTACGCTTCCAAGACGCTCTCCACAGGGAATGAATTTTGGTGTGAGATGCATCGTCGTTCGGTGACGACCTCCAAGCGACCAACAAGATATCAGACGGTCGCTTTTCCGTAAAGACGACGACGGTGAGGTTTGGTAAAAGCACGAGACCTGCTTGGAGAGTCGGTTTTTGGGATACCAAAGTCATGACGATGGCTGGATGATGTCCCGATAAATCCAAACGTCTGAGTACTGCGACGCGTGCCCCGACCTTGTCGACTTCCGTACGGTACACTGCGTCCGAGCCGTCGGGGAATGCGAGTCGTGTGTAATCGTCTCCGTCTGCTAGACTCTCGACTTCGAGAGCAGTCATGTTTCCTGATGCATACTCGCAAGCGACAAACAATTTATCGTACTCGGTGGACCGGTTGGGGTCTAACAAGATGCTCGCAATAAAATTTCCATTATCGACATCTCTTTTCGTGCGTTTTGCCGTTTCGGTAGGACTTTCGTCCGTGTTAAAGAGAATGACTTGCACCGGTAAGCGGAACGCACCAGCGAGTAACAATCGAGTCGGGTTACCCGGAGCGACCTCGGCCGCCCATCGAAAACATTCGCGATCTATGTGGTCCGATGTCAAATGCATCGACGGGTGTGCGTCGGGAACCGCGTCCAAAGTGGCAGCATAAAGATTGCCATTATCGGAAAAGTGGACGAGGCGAAACGTGGTGCTCTCGTCGCGAGCCAATTCGTCGTACGTGACTTCGTTTCTCGTCGTCTTCTTTTCGTGCTGGGTATCGTCCGTCAAAGGTGCGGGTTCTGCTCGATACCATCCCATAAAGCCGGAACGCCGTAACATTTGGGCGTCGGTGTAGGTGACGTGAACGCGTGCCACGACACGGTCGAAAGCGTCTCTGAGGGTCACGAAAAGAACCTGGTCGTGCGTTTTGATGTGTAGTGGAATGGCTGCCGTGATTTCGAACAAATGCTCCTCATTGGCGACCGGTATTGTCGGCCATCGTAGCTCTTGGGGAAACGTCAACTTCTCGCATTCCATTGGACGTAAGGCATCGATTCTTTCCACGCGCAGTCCAGCGACCATGGGACGTTTCAAGCTAGGTGCTCGCATTAAACGAAACCAGAACGTTATACACTGCTTGGGATCGTAACGTAATTCGTTCATGTTATTTACTCCTGGGCACACGCGGTGTATCAACGTCGAAAAAAATGGATAGCAAACTGGCCAAGAAATATATGGAATGGTGCAAGAGAATAATGAATGGAGATGTTCAGCGGGAGAGATTTGAAGAAACAAATGTCACGATCAGTCTGCTGGATCGGAATGTACCGACGACGGCCTTAGTGTTGAGAGACGACCGAGACAAAATTATAGGCATTCCATCCCTGTCCGCCATCATCAAATATACGGCCAAGGCCATCGACGCCAATGCGCGCGAATCGACAAATAACACACAATCGGTAGAGACCGATCTCTCCACCATCGATGTTGCCACTTTACAAACGCTCATAGCAACACTTTCTGCGTACAAATTAGGTACACAGAAAACTCATCACAGTTTGGCCGTTCACCTGTTACCGTTTACCTTTGGCAAATGGATTGCAGAAATTCGCGACAATAGCGAGAATGCTCAAAAAGAAACGACAGAAGAACGTCTGTTTCGTTGCTTCAATAAAATTGTCACCAGCGATCGTATCGGGTATGTCACGGTTCATCAACATTTTGATGTATCCGTGTCCTTAGACGCTGCACAGAAAAAAACCACACAAAATATGTTGCGATTTGAAGATCAAACTTCTCTGATGTCTGTTTTGGGAAATAATCTGGATCGGCCCCCGACAGAACCAAGGGCGAGAAATGCAAGCGCAGTGGGGCTGTATCTGTGTAGAACGTCTCAGATAAAACACGCCGAGTCCGATGCTTACAAACAACTGAAAAATTTTAAAATGTACTCGCCCTCTACGCCACTGGAACACGTTCTTGCCGATAGGTTACTCAAGGCCAGCCAACTTTGTCAAAGCAAGACCTTGTACCCGATTCGACGATTTGCTGGCAAGACCAAGAGGGGCCCCATTTTGAGGGAGATACCCGACG
Source organism: Montipora capricornis (assembly GCF_036669925.1). Lineage (NCBI taxonomy): Eukaryota > Metazoa > Cnidaria > Anthozoa > Scleractinia > Acroporidae > Montipora > Montipora capricornis. The sequence goes on along the minus strand of NW_027180162.1, from coordinate 45,613 downwards.
TTGTCGGCCGTACTATTCGGATAGTTCGAGAGAACGAAGGCATGATACAAGTAAATCGACTCCTAGAGAAACTGACGAGAATATTGTTACTGAAGAGCAACGAAGGTCGTAACGGGAGTAAGGAACGGGGCATGTTGCACAATCTGAGACACGCGACTGCATCGAGACCGTCGAACAGCCTCATTTTTTTTCTTAACGCTGTCGCTGGGGAAGAACAGAATGACGAACGGACGTTCGCCCCACCGGTTCTCTGTGACTTTGATCTGTTGGCTGATTCTAGCGGTGACCTCGAGCCTCATTGGGCCAAGTCTTTGATGGAAATGGAACTCCTCACAAAACACGACACGGCGGACGACCTGACAGGGAGCACGATCTTGACCATGGCGGGGTTTCCTTTTCAGTGCACGTTTCTGTTGAAAAAAATGGAAAACGATATCTTTCGTTATTGTCCCCATCGTTTTGCCGACCAACAAGATGCCGCGAGACATGTCAATGACGTACACAAAGGGGAAGGACTCGACGATCAGAAATGCGCAGAGATTGCCCAACACGACTCATTGATGGAAAACACAGATTTTGGACGAAGAATGCAGCCCGAGAATGAATTAGAACTGATCCGAAAACTGAGATTGAACGATATGGATCCAGAACAATTGCGCCTCCTTCCAAACCTTCACGATGCAATAAAAACCGCCATGGAAGCCGTTCTCAAAAACACCAGATTGTTAAACCGACTCCAGAAAAATCGTACCGAGGCCGTCGAACAATACAAAGCGATAAAGGAATCAATGCCAGAAGAGCAAGCGAATCTCGCAGAAAAAAAAATGCGTCAGTCGTTTCACGTACGTAACATCGAGATCACAAACATGAAGAAAGTCATGTTATCTTCTTCGGCCTTCCAGAAATACCTGGCAGTATGGATAGAGGCCAAGGCACGCAAAGAGAGCATCACCGGAAATGCTTACGATGAATTTTTGAACGCCAAGGAAGACTCAAAAAGATTAGATGCAACGATCGGCGAAGAGGTACGACGTTACAGGGAAAAGGTCGAGACGTTGGGTGGGGTGGATCCGGGAATTACACCGGCCGGTGTACCCGGAGGTGGAATGCGTCCCGGTAAATCAAACGTCGTCGGAGTTTTGATGCAAGATTGGATCCAAAAGAGTCGCAATGCCACGGCCGTGCTCGATGCCAACGCATCGTTGATGGCAGTCGACCGAGAAGCCGCTTTCGATCGCGTCGTTCCGGATCACGAAGAATCGTTTGGTGCAAGTAATGTGATACCTGCAGGAACACCACTGAAGGCAGCAGAAGGATGGGACGAAGAGGACGATGACGAACAAATGGTGGTCGAAATCACACCGACTGATCGTCAACATCAAACAAACCCCCGAAAGAGACAAATGTCGCGAGAGGAAGATTTAGGAAGCAAACAATGGGTGACATTACAAGGGAACGAGACCCCGTCGACTTCGACAAGTGGTCAAACGACGACAACTTCATCGAAAAAACAAGCCATGGAAACTCCTGTTCCTCCAGGTTTCGAAAATGCACTCAGGGTCGAAGTGGAACGTGCCTTTAAAGCCCTGGGCATACACGGAACAGACAAGGCAGCGGCAGAGGAAGCCGTCAAGCTTTCGTTTTCTCGCGCAATCGACCCTCGATTTCGAGACGAAACAAAGAAAATGGGCATAAGCAACGCGCTAAGTGCAAGTCAGATCCGAACCCTGTTGGACCCACTCCGGGATAACGTAGAAGTGTTGGTCTTGACAGACCCTCGACTCATATGGCACCCCATCGGTGTCATGATGGAGACCGTTGCAACTTGTCAAGCACTCGTCAGTCGAGCTCACAGCAAAATCACTGGAGACGAAATGTTTCTCTGTTCGTCGCTCGCAGATGGGATCTGTCAGTTATTGCAACCGCATTTCATGTTATCACACAGTGGATTATCTGTCGTTCGCGTGGCGTTGACAAACGAGTTGCTACAAAAAATGAGGCACGGTCAGAGCGGTCATTGTCGGGTGGTCAAGTCTTTGATAGATGCACTCAATACCAATCTCACTGGATTTTGGAACCCTGTTCTGTTGCGTCGATATCACAGAATACAAGATCCAACCTACGAGACGAAATACGTCGATTCTAATCCGGAAAAGACATATGCTCCGATGCATCCACAGCCATCGGTCGATCAAATAGAAACTCGAATCCGCTTACCCATTCAAACGGAAAGATCCGTCATCTCCATTTCACCCAAGGACCAGCTTCCCTCGTTACGTTCGAGCGAAGCCGAAGCCTTAACTCGACAAGTGACATTAGAAGTTCTAGGCGAAAATGCACCGCTTGTTCGCATACGAGACAAGGCTAACTTAGGTTCGGATGCTTGGATAGATAGACTGCGTCGGGGAACACCAAATGCGGTGAAAGACCCCCACGTAATGTGCACTTGGCTGCGAGAGAAAGTGGCCAGCGAGGCAGAGTGCGCAGACGAAGGAAAGAGTCAGACTTTGCGCTCTGCTAAATGCTGCATCTGTCGCGATGTATTGAATTCCTTGCCCTTCGAAGGATGGTGTTGCTTGTCTGGAATGTCGTCTTTTGATTCCATCGTCGAACAAGCACTGAAAGATGAAACCGATCCGGAAACCAAGAAAATGGAACGGGAGCGGTTACGACAGGAATTGATCAACAAGATGATGCGCCAATCGTCTTATCCGTCGTTTCATTTGTGGCATCGACATTGCAAAAAGAAAGCAGATGCTCAAGAAATCATGAACGCGCACGCCGAGAAGAGAGTGGCAATATTGGACGAATGTCCACTTTGTCGCACCCAATACCCTCGAAATCCCGTCCTTTTACCCTCGATGAAGTCGATATTTCAACAAATCGTGGAGACGACCGAGATAGTAAATTCGTTGATTCCCTTGCCTTCTTCCGTGAAAGGACTACCTGCTGCCGCTCCGAGGACAATCCAACCGGCTACTCCGCCGCCAACGATGACGATTACATCGTCACTGACACCACCGTCGAATTTCTCGGCGGGTCAACCAATGAGGCGAACAGAGCAGACAGCCATAGGTTTTTCACAGATGCAATCGCCTGAAAATCTAGTACTGTCCATGAATCCACTGCTGCGACCACAATCGACCATATCATTCCGAGAGGGTGTTTTGCCAAAACGATCGCTTGGAACTCCAGGCGTACTTCTCGACAAAGATCCCGTGATTCGAGCGGTACCAATGCAAATAACCATATCGTCACCAGAACAAGTTTCACAAGTATTGTCGCCAACGGCAATCGATGAACGAGCTCCTGCAAAAAATCAAACGGCACCCGAGAATCGACCGCAGTCGCTGTTACAAACAACCGTTTCGTCCCAAGGAGGCTTTTCACTGACACGACCGCCCAAAAGTCCAGACAAGAGTGATCCAGAAGATTCCGAAATGCAAGCAGTACAAGTAGACCCACCATCACCGCCGCAACAAACAAACACGTCATTATCGCAAGGACAAATTTCGCACACGCCGTTACCCGAATTGTCGACAACGGTTGCCCAAAAGAATCAGCCGAAAGTTCGAACAGTACCCGAGAATTTATCACCGTCGTCGCCACGAGCTATTATTCAACCAGAAGGAAGTGTTCGCCCCGGAGTTCAACAAGCGGCGAATATCGGGAGAGGTCAACTGGTGCACGAGTCTGGAAACAGAGCGGCAGGGGAGAATGCGTCACTGCTAGAAAATACAAATCTCGCGCAACCTACGCCGGGAATTCCCACGTCAATTCTACAACCAGCAAGTCAGTCGATGCCAGTAAATTCAACGTCAACAACAGATGCACGATTATTACCCCAAGCACAAACTGGACCGACGATCGCAGACTCGCCGTTTTCACCCATCGTATTGTCACCTCGATGGTCCACAAATGGTGAAGACCATGATGATATCATAGAAATTAGGAACATCGATCCAGAAACAGCCAATGACTTGCACAGCGTGGGTTCGTCGTGGATTAGGGCCCTCGTCGAAACCGATACAGAATACAATCCAGTACCTACTGTACGACAAGGACCCATACAAAATCTCACCATGTACGAGGAAGAAATACGAAATTCAGACAAGGGTGACCAAGGAATAGGGGATCGTTCGTCTGGAAATCCAGAGACGAACTTGACAGAGCTTCAACAAGAATTGGACGAATTGAATGACTTAAACGCCTTTGAATTTATGCCAACCCAAGAACCAGGTGATGTGCTAGAGAACATAATCGGCAACTCGAGCGTAACAGTAAACGACCTTTCCGAGCTATGGAATATAATTCCCCAGAGTCGACCCGACGTTACAGCGCAGCCAAACGTTCATCCAGTTCAACGTGGCAACGTCGTACACAGAAGACGTACTCCACAAATCGACCAAGTCCCACCGTACCAAGCAACCACACATTTCACCTCAAACACTCTCGGTGCCACTGGCCGATCCGGACCATGTAACGAAGGGTGTGCTGCCTGCGTATTTCTGATACCATCATCGACTCAGATCGGGAGCTACCCTCTCCAACATGTCATAGATTGCAAAAGCGACAATGTGATATTTGTTAGTGTCTGTCACACGTGTGCGATAGTCAATGGCACCAGTCACACGATCGGTACATTTCGCGCTACCGTCGAAATGCTCCACGCAGGGAACAGCCCGTTATTGCAGAAATGCACACGGCGCCATGCCCCGTTACTCATCGGCGTAGACAAGTATATAGACGTCGAAGATTGTGAGCAAAAGGAAAGGCAATGGAACTCGAACGTGGGAGCAATGATACGTTTTCCGCGATGACGAACAAAAGAGGTGGAATCGAACTTGAAGGCAACGACGAGCGCCTAACGAATTGTTATATAAACGTGCTTCTAACAGATACTTGCTAAACTTCGACCATGGCTCAGCGGACACTCGAGTACAACGGATACAGAGCCGACGAAATTAAGTCTCTTACCTCCTGGCTCTTAAAATCGGTACACTTAATTCCAGACCAAGAAGAGCGATTTTACTGGCTCGATATAGTTAAAAGTTTCATCGTGAAGGATGCACGTATCCTTAGCAAAATCATCCAAGAAGTACATCCGACGGCACCAAACTCGGTCCTCGAAAAGGTGGCGAGTTTTGTCGAACAACGTGGCAATGAGAGAGACCCATACGTTGCGATACAATTGATAGAGACGATCGGTCGCTTGCCAATCGACATCAATCTGACCAATGGTTACAAACATGGAATATCCGAGTATACAAAGGAAATGACGAAACCTAAAACGACTGGGAAAAATGGCCTCGTTGGCCGTGACAACACCAGCAAAGACGCAATGGAAAAAATACGCCGTACGCTAACAAACAGCAAAGGGTACATAACGCCGAAAGATGCAAACTTATTATTCAACCAAGCTGTATACGTCGACGAAGTCACTGGCGATGTCAGTTCCATTTGGGACATGTTGCGTACGCGTCCCACGACGATCGGTGTAAAGGAGAGATTATCTCTCATCGATCGATTGACGATGACCAGTTCCAAGAAAGGACCATTGATGACAGTCTTGTGGGGAATCTATTCGATGATGAAGACGCCAGAGGTAGAGGAACCCACGACCATGATACTGGAAGAAGTAATGAACGAAACCATCCGCATGAGAAAAAAGGCAGAAAGGCTTCCGATGCCAGCATTTGCCGTGGACGTAACGACTATCAGAGGAAGAAAGGGTACCGATACGACAAGCGAGTTAAGTGAAATAAAAGACACGAGCCTGTATCATCCCGTAACAGCAAGCCATGGTCCAAGTCCCCACGAGACTATCCAAACTTCAAAGGACTCGGATGACCTGATCCAAAAATGCAAAGCCATTCAAACGACAGACCCAATCCCGGAAGTGTTCGAAACGTTTGTATGGAGAGAGGGAGAGAGTGACAGTCTGCCTTTTGAAAAGATAGAACGAAAGGTTAAACGTCTAAGGAAAAATCCTGAACTGGTGACTGCGATTCAACTAGCAAAACGAGAGTCGTTGGGTGAGACATCGTCAATTCTCACCAAAGGGAGTGGTCGATTCATGTTTGATTTTGAAAAAATGGTGAGTTACGAGGGACCGATGAAATCGGATGAAGCACTGAGTGTGTTGGCATTGAGTCGTCTAGGAAGATTCTTCGCTCGTCTGACGTCAGTACCAGAAATACAGCTGATAGTAAACGAAAAGGACGAGAATTTATTCCTGAAAAGATTCAACATGCCCTCGCCTAAGGAATCATGCAACCAAGCGACAGCAAATCAGGAACAACGATCATCATCGTACCCGGTATCCAAAAAGGGGGTACTCCACTCGTTACCACTCGAGACTCAAACAGAAGTGATCAAGTCTTTTATTTTTAGGAGACTTGTAGGAATGCAGTGTTCACCGTCGAAATGTGTGGTGCAAGAATACACACAGACCATTCACATGCCAGATATATCTCCCGGCAAAAAGGATTACAAGCGATGCCAGAACATAGCCAAACAAGGCCCGTTTGACTGGTTGTTCGAGTCATCTTCTTGTTCCGATGTCATCGAGTTCGTTTCCAAGAAATTATCCACAGAAGGAGAATGTCTCAGGGAGGTGTTGGGTTGGCTTCGAGATTTAAGGAATACCAAAGAATTTGAGTTAGCCACCGCTGGTCTCAAAACATTCACCATCCCATCTGAAACGTTTTTAGGAAACGTCAATGCTGTGTACGACGTGTGCTTCGGAGTTCCCGAGACAGATGAAGACGAAGAAGAGAACACGATTACCGATACAGACAATGAAGAAGAAGCAATTCCCGATACAGATAACGAGGGATCAGAATAGGAAGCATGATTCGACGAGTGTCGTTTTTTTTTACGATTAGTTTAATTTTGTTTACAATGTTATTGACCAGCAAAAGAACATTGTGAATTTTTGCATTGAGACACTGACTTCAATAAAGTAACAAATGAAAGGAACACAGTGTATAAAAAATCTCTATATCGACTACATCCACATCATGAATACCAAATAACAAGATTTGAATGCATAAAAACGGAGTACAGGTCAACGTAAAATACGTATGTCTTACAATGATCTGATGATCTTGTAAACGTGAAAGACGCAAAAAGGTTTTATTATTTATTTGTTAAATATTCATATATATATATATATATATATATATATATATATATATATATATATATATATGAAATAAATGAGAGGAAATTGCAAGAGAAAATAAACGCACATGTATGAATAAAAAGGGAGGGTACCAACGGACTTCAGATAACACATTTAATCATTTCAAGTTTATTGTCGCTTTCTTTTGTTACAACAATCAATCAAAAATAATGTCTCTTATACCATCTATCCCTTTCCTCTGATGTATCTTCGAAATAATGGATGCAAAAATGTATCTTGTTACAAAAAAACACAATCATTTTAAAAGCCACGGTGACACCCCACCAGATCAATGGCCAACCTTCTATGAAAACGAGCCAAAGGACGATACCGGTAGTGCCTATCCAACCCAACAGCTTCGGAAGGCCGTCAAACAAGAAGAGTATCACTTGTACGCCCTCGGATGTTTCGTCGGTGCACAGTTCGGGCAGCAATGCATCGACCAATCCGTTGATTATCCATCGAGAAAGAGATATTGTCCGAAAATAATCGAGGGCAGGACAGGCTTTCACTTGACCTACAAGTTGGATCACTTGTACTAACGATTGCCCGACGGGAGACCCCTTTGCATTCTTTATGTCTTCCTTGAGTCTTGCTAGTTGAGATAAGACGGGTGGAACCGTCAGATGAACGCGAGTTATATAATCTCCTTCGTGCGACAACCGATTCCAGTGGAAAGTAAAAAAATCTTCGGCACCGTGTGCCGTTTTCAACGCACCATTTGCTATGGCATTGACCACCTTGAGGATGACGCTCACCACTTCTCTGCTAAATTCGGCAACGTCGCCTATTGCCAGTCCCACTCCCAACAATAAGGTTTTTGATAAGTGAGTGACCACGAATACTATACCGATGGCGAGCCAAAGACGAACGGAAAAAAGGTTGTACACCACGTGCCCAGATGCTACGAAAAAGCGGGCAAGTGGATGGTCGCGTCCGACAAGTCTATGTACGGTTTCGGAGAACTGTTCTCGCGTTTTTTTTGGCATCGAGCACTGTGACAATGAATCCAGGCTCGTTTCTTATCGATTATCAAATACATCGTAGCGTTTGTGTGTACACCCCCTTTAATGATACACCAATTGGTTTCTTTAGTTCCCTTCTGTACCGCGATGATTGGCCTCTGTGACACCGGCGTCAACTTCAAAGAAGCTGTTTCGGGCTTTTGCGAAAAAATGCGATAGAGGATGTCTAATGCCCCCGATAGATCTACTTCACCATTCTGTATACCCGAGGCACCAAAATGTTTTTCGCGATAACATTTGTTTTTGGAAGGAAGTGTCCTGAGGATCGCCATGTCGATGCCTTCCCACGGTTCAGTGCCGTGCCTCGCATGAACGAGTGCGACACGAGCATCGTCGTGTGCATTCTTCCAGGGTACTAGACGGCGGACATGAGAACCGTCGTCGAGTCTTTTGAAACAGCCAGGGAGACGAAGTTTGGTGATAAATTTATCGAGATGCCAAGTCGTTCGCTCGCCGTCTTGCCGTTCCATTTCTTCATACACGGTCTGAAGAACTTTGTGGTTCCACACGACCACGTTACAGGGAAGAAGTAGGTTAGCGTGCACCGTGATCTTTTTCAGACCTGCGATAGATATGCTGTCATTTGGTAATAAATTCGCCATCATCTCTTCTGATAACCACATGACCGGTTTCACGATCCCTTGTTTTTGCGTGGAAACATTCAAACAGGGTAGCAACCGACGAAGTGCTTTGTCGGCTGCGCACTGTATGCGGGTCAACCAAGTGGTCGGGCACCAGGTAGATCCCAACACCTTGTCGACGGGCATGTCCCAGTCCACGGGAATGGCAGTGACGAACATGTCTTCCCGATACACTTCGCTGAACGTCGGCCTGTTCGTCGTATCGATCAAAAATTGCAAACGCGCTGCATCGCACACGGCGAAGGAATAACCCTTTCCGTTGGCATTTGGATATTGCAATACGACCATGCGCGCATTTTTAGGTGGAGTCTCGATTCCTAGCGTCGCCCATTCCTGAACAAAGACCCGATCCCACGGTGGCTGACCATCGGCATATCGAGTCACCGTCTTTAGATATCCCAAGTGAGCTCTCTGGTTTGCATAGAGACTGTCTAGAGTACTAGTAAAAGTGAGACACGCAAAGGGAGCAACGACGGTCGCTGGTTCTATTTCGTTCAGGCGATCGAAGAAGTAGGTCTTGAGGTCGTAGAGTCTACGAAATTCAGCAAGCCTGGCTTTTTGTTCTTCGTGAAGTTCAGAACGGATGGTGCGTTTATCGGTTCTGCTCTTTGTTCTAACCACCTTAGGGGCTTTTTCCGATTTTCTATCGAGGTCTTCGTGACTGCGCATGAGACGGGATACCGTGCGGTGCATCGAGGCTACGCTAAGATCATTGCCTCGAATGATCTCTCGCAAAAATTGGCAACGAGCGGTCGCTATGATTTCGCCCGATTCGGTTAGAGTCAAAGATCGCAAGCGACTCCCCAGGACCTCCCGGATCGTGTCGTCTTGGTAGTCGAGATGATTGCGGTGTAGTTCGGTGCAATACGTTCCATTCAGATGCACGAAGCCCTCTTTGCTTAACTGAGTTGCAGAAATGCTGACGAAGGTGACGATTCTTTGAATGAGTTGGTCGCTGTTACACAACGCTATGGGATAGACCCTTTTCCGGAGGGGATCTAACAAGCAGACGACCATGTTCCATTTACAATACTTGTGAACAGTTTGCCTCGAATCGGTCGGCCAATCTAGAGTGACTTCATCGTAGTCGAGTACGCCTAAAATTCGCACCCAATGATTCTTGTTAGAGGCGAACGGGTCTTGATCCACCACTACTACGACCCGTTGGGGTGTCGACATTGTTGGATGGCAGTCGTTATGGTATCTGAGACGAGAGCGATGATGTCTTTGTCGGTAACATCCAAAACTGATTTGTCTCTTTTCCACTGGATGAGCACGGCACTCGTCCAATGCTCAAGGTGAGTGAGGCGCCATGCCTGCCAGAGAAGATATGCGACCGAACGATGTAACAAGAGGCTGTTAGTCCACGGTCCGATTAAAAACCCTTCGAAATTGTCGTCGTCGTCGTCGTTGCTATTTTCCCACGATGGAGAGATACCATATCTTCGACCACGATGGCGGCTGTTACTTCCAAATGTCAAGATGTCCGACGACCTAATGGAATCTACAGAAGAACACGACGATAATCTGGAGCGAGATCTTCCCTTGGAACGATTGTGTCGTAAGGACGCCAGGGGATGAGTCACGACATGCCACCACCTTCGTTGCCCTGCAGAGTACAGGGTCTTGAACTTTGCAACGTGGTCGGAAAACGGGACGGTACGATCCCAATCTAAGACGATACATCGCACGAGGGTGACGCGAACCAAATCCGTTCGTCGTCCCGTTATGATGCATTCCAATCCGTCGTCTTCGTTCCTATCCTCGTTTCGCTCACAAGGTCGAACTACGGGAAGCTGTTGCAAGGCCAGAGAGTAAAAGTTGGACCAATCTCGAGCCAAGAACCATTGCCGCACGGTTTCCAATGCAGGAATCACAAATTGGGTCTTCACGTGTTGATGAAAAATGGTATACAAGTCATCCACCCGCCTGTACGAATCCACCTCCGAAATATTGTCTCTCTTCCCGAAAAAAGATTTCACTTGTGAGGTGACGACCATGGCGCGAATGAGTTCCTGGCCCGGGTCTCGGAACGATCGAACCCATTCTTGTTTCTCTGGGTAAGACCAAGGTGAACTCTCTAAGATTTCGGGTAGATGAAACTCTGTCAATTGGGTAAACCAAACAGGTCGAAAGTCGTTGCGAATTTCCATGTCCATCGGTACACAAACAGTGTGATTTCTGGTCTGGTCTTGATCGATTCGGCCCATCGTGTCTCCCAAACGGAAGAGAGATGTATCGAGTTTCGATAGGTGCTCTGGCAATCGTCGAGGAAAAAACCACTGCTTGGTAACGGGGTCTATGATTGCCAGGACGTTCGCTTGCACCACGAAGCATAAGGCGTCGATCCCGTACCGGCGATACTCGATCAGTGCCTTCTTGACGGTGGGTTCACCAGAAAGCATCGAATACAACGGATCGTCAGTGTCCCGCGCATTACAGAGTTCGACCAACTCGTTCTCTTTCTTAGCAAGAGCATCTCTGTGTTTTTGAAACAGCAAACGTTGTTGCTGCTCCTCGGTCGCCAGCGAGTCGTAAAATGTCGTGGCTAATTTCTCGAGCTTTCGAGAGGCGAGAAGACTCGTGTACGACTCGGGTGGGCTGGAACCGGCGGGTAGACCAAAAAGTCGGTCCACGTCGATTTCGGATTGGTACTGCACCGAAAAGGGGTCTTCGTTGTATTCACCCTCGACGCTTTCGTAGTAAGAGACTTGTTTCGCGACGACTTCTTTAGCGAAATCGACGAACGTTGCCATTTGACATGGAAAGTGATTCAGACAAAAGGGTAGTACGAGTGGTGGATTGCAATGGGAGAGAGTGCGATTTTTGTCTAGAGGACATTCGACGCACCAGTGCAGCTTTTTGGAATCGTTTCACGCTGAGTACAGAAAGATGGGTCGATCGACTCGTGCACTTTGCAAACGGAGATCGTTTCCTCGCGATGTCCTTGGTGTTGCAAACGCCTCTCGTTTTAATCATCGGTAATCAATGGGTAGGCCTCTTGCGTTTTCAAAAACAAGATGCTCATGTCATGTTGGCGCTGGACGATGCAGTCGTCCCTCGCTCTCCCGATTCGTACGGATATCGCGTCGACGATGCATTGATTCACATGGCCATGTGCTTCGGGCGAGGAGTCACTTTGCCAGGAGATATCATCGGCCTCTACGTCTGGGAACCGACCCCGACCGTGCGGCGTTGGTTCCGACGTCTGTTCGTAGAGACGGCTCCAGACAACAGGTTGGTGCAAGAGGCGTGGGAGCCCCGAACCCATCCCGTCGTACGGAGGGGACTCGTTTTTCTTCATCGCATCACAGGCGGGGCTTCGTCTGGAGTGCTCGATCGACTCTTGTCGATGGAAGTGCATTGTACCACCCCCGAACAAGATGCATTGGTAACCCAATGCAGGCAGGCTGCAGGAATCGTGGACATGAATCGGCCCATGAAGCAGTCAAACGTCAAAATTCAAGATCACGTCGGTCATTGGAATTTTAAGTGGCAAAACGTGTCGGTGATCTTTGGAAACGAAAGAGTGTACGAGAGGCCCGACGAACGATTGCGCTGGTTGGCCATATGGATCGTCTGCACATTTTCAAGTCGTCGAGGGTTCGAGCATGTTTTATTGCATACGCCAGACGCTTTGTTGTTGGCCTTACTACCAGCCATTAAACGAGCCTCGATACGCGCGTCACATGCCAACGACGATGGGCAAGCGAATGCGGTCTGCAGAGGAGACAGACGACAGCGAAAACGAAAGGAATGCCAAGCGACTTAAGAGCGCCGAAAACGAGAGAGAGAAAATAGTGTGGCCGGAATGCGTGTTTGATCTCATCTACGTCGTTTGGGCTTGTCAACAATTTCCAGAGGGCTTTTGTATAGATTTTCGCGGTCGCTGGTTGAAGAGTCGACACGACTGTAGTGTTTGCAACACATACGTTTGCAAGTCTGGGGACATAGATTCTTTATGCGAAAATAGCGAGATGCGTACGAAGATATCGGAGAAATTTTCCGAACGACTCGGGATCGATTTTTTTGAACAGGTGGAGTTCCTTTTGTGCAATAAACGTCACGGAGCACGATCGTTCGAATATTTAAAACCGACGAACGAAGGCGATGAAAGCGTCGAGGTGAAATTTAAAAAAATTCGCCATCTTGGATGGCCAGAATTTTCTACTCTCTTGCACGTGGGTCAGTTCACTGATCTGACCGTCGATTTGGGTGAACAGTGCCTGACTTTAAAGTTGGCTCCAAACCAAAATGATATTCCCTTCGATAGAGAAGAAGCGGCCATCGCTCTAGTGGGTCATTACTTAAGGTCGAGTGATCCTTCTCTCGCATCAAAGGAAGACGATGTTTTGTAAAATTTGCCACGGTGATTTTGACCAGGAAGAGGCGTTGAAAAAGGTGTTAGGCGATGAACGGCACGAAATTTTTTGGGTGTGCATTTTTGCCAATGATATTGGGTTACCGCTACAACCGGGAAAAGACCCGATGTACCATTTGACCAAAGAAACAGTCAACAAGATGAGCGTCGAAGGAATTCCAGTGAAATACTTTCATCGTAGCAAACCCATAGGACACGTATTATTCGGTTGGCACATTCATTGGATCGACACCCAGACGTTTGCGTGCGCATGCGTCGCCACCATCTCACCGACATATTTCAAAGCCGGGGCACCCGTTCTTCTCACTATTGCTTGTCAGTCCAGTTTAGGAACTATCGCCGGTGTACCAGACGAGATATCCATCACTCAAGTAGGAGCACGCGACGACACGGTGGGTGTATTCTGTCGGAGAGATTCGCTGAGACAAGTGCTATCTAGGTTTAAATTCTTTACTGCAAATGATGCCAAAGCTATTAAACGCGACTTCGTTCCAGCTAGTAGATTTAGAACCTTTAACATGACATCCCTTGCCGAAACGGAGTCGGGGTTGCCCGTCACTGAACAGCCGGTAGCAGTCGACGGGGTCGAGACCATGGTCGAGAAGGGAGGCAACGACGAAATCAGGGCAGAGGAGATGGAGAAAATTGCCGAACAGGTTCAACTCATTCGAGGCGAACTGGATCGGCAGAATGAGACCATGGACATGTTAAGGGGAATCATGGAAGAATTTTCTGTAAAATCGCTCGGAGAGCTCGAGACATCGGAGTCATCTGCTGCGAGCAAGATTCGTAGAGAGGTTCAAAATCTGGTCCAACGAGGGGTCATTCGCGATCCGGATAATCAGGATCAACCACGGGTGGATGATGCAAACGCCTTAAAAGAACTGATAAAACACAACTTGCGCGAATTCCCGAATGCTGTGGCCGAATCGTTTCGAGACGACATCATAAACATTCTGGAACCATCGAAGAGACCGACAGAGTCTACCCAAAGCATAGGGGCCAATCTGAATGCAGTCAGGGCATCTGCTTACAAGGTCAAGTCACAAAGAGATACGTCCACTCAAAGCGTCAACTCGACGGGAACCGAACCCGTTAGAGGATCTACCGTTGCATCTGGAAGACAGAGAGAACAATCCTCTCTACGAAAGATCCGTGAAGCTCTCGCGGAAAAATGGGTGCCGGTGGGTCTCAAACGAAAACGCGAGCACGAGTCTCCGCTGGTCCGACACGAAAAGGACGACGACAGTGAGAGCAATTCCAATATGTGCAAGATGATAAAGAGTATCATCGAAAAAGAGTTGGAGCAATGGGGACCTCGTCATCAGTTCATCAAGAAGAAAGAAGAACAACAAGCCCTCTACGAGGATTACATTCGCTACTGTGAACAGAGAGAACGACAACAACAACAACAACAACAACAACTCCAAGGACCACCCACTACTAACAACTCGACAAATGTTCAATCACAACCGACGACATCGAACCTTTCCCACCCCGAATCGTCCATCACCCAATTACCACAAGAAGCGGGGCAAAATGACCAGACCGCGGTCCGTGCAAGTGGCCTGCAAGTTCCCAAGGGTACACCGTCACTGCAGGATTTAGGTATATTTTACTAACAGCGACGACCGTCGACATTTAACAAAAAATGGCCACCCTATCACCCGTTGCGTTCAACGTCTTCCTTCATCCAGAGTATGTTGCTTGCCAAGAACAAACTTACGGAATAAAAGGACAGGAAGGCTACGGCGCATTACCTCTCAAAGGTAGAGTAGTCCTAGAGGGACAGGTGGTCGCGTTGCGTTCTGATGTGCCAGCAGACGGCATTCCTCGTACCGCATTTCCAGATGCAGCCGGGATGACCGCAAATCCTACATTTCATGCATCGTGGATGGGAGACGTTAGATGGGTAGTCAATCAACGAAAGGCCTTTCTCGATCGCGATAATACCCCATTGGACGTGACCATCATACCGGCCGTTTGTCAATCTTTGCTTCATACTGGGAGTGAAACAATTCACGTCGGTGATCGGGTGTACGTGCGTTTCCCTACCGATCGTGACGTGGAGACGCAGAGGTCCGAAATGAGAGAATATTTTGGTGGAGGATGGTCAAGCGATCGCCAACAGTGTCCACCCATGTTTGCTACATATGGTGTTAGACCTGGTTCGATTCACGAACAAGTGAGCGAATTTCGTTGTATGGATAGATACAGGAGATACTTAACAACAGACCAGATGGATCTCGACGTTTCCATCGACGGACAAGAAGGAACAATTCCCCAGATAGAATTATCTAAAGTGACGCGCATAGCCCGGTTGTTGTCTTACGTCCTGGGATGTCTAAAGGAAGATGATATTGGAAACGACATTTTTGCATTAGGAACAGGCGTGGATACCGATGCGGCAGGAAACGAAAAGTCCTTGCAAGTATGTCGAGAATCCAACGTGTTCAAGACTTCCGTCGGGGTAGAATTTACGTCGACGTTATTGGCGATGCTCAACGAATCGGACTCGGCGAAATATCTACCCAAACCCATAGGAGAAGTCTTACAATCCATGGAACCGAGTCGCGAGCAATGTATTTATCCTGGACAAAAAATGGTCGTGAAGTTGTATGCTCAATGACGATAACAAAGAACACGACGAGATGATTCTTTTTTTTTGGTTTTAATTTGTCTACATTTGTATAATATATAACATTACATATTCAAATAAAAAATATGTGCAATGTATATACACGTGTGTATAAATATCACAATCGTTAAATCTCTTAGTTGTTAGTACAAAAATTTTCGATATTTCCAGAGACAATGGTCCGAATTGTCGGTCTCTCTGAATAGATTTGCAATACTTTGTGGGCGTTGGAAAACTACAGACAAAATGAATGTTATCGCTTTATCTTTTCGATTGGGATAAAATATGGCATCGCCGATTATCGTGGACGACATGGAAATAATCTCGATTAATTCCGAATAATACAACAAAAAAGATCCAATGGTCGGCCTGCCATTTTCTGTCTTTTCGATTGTAGAATAATGTTCTGATTCGTGTTTGACCTTTAACGGAAACTCGAGATCCATCGAGATTTTTTTTTGGGCAAAAAATTCACGTGCGGCCTCGCCGATTTCGAGGTGATGATCGGCCAACCAATCACCCGTGCAACGGATCGTTTTCGGAAAAAAATTCTCGGGTCCTTTCGACGTCACGTTTGATGTTCGAAACTTTCGCGAAGTCCATAATTTAAAATGATACGAAGCGAGGTGGTAGACCTCCTTGGTAATATGCAACGTTTTGATTTGAGCTAAGAGATTCCTTGAGTGATCTAAATCTTCTCCACACCCCAAAGGAGCAACGTACCCCGTGTGCCATTTGGGAATTCCCAACCCGACAAGTCTGTCCGTCCGCTGTACCGTGTCATTATGATACTCGAGATAATGACTACCACCAGACCGCCACGCGTGTATGGTACTATGTCTCATCGCCTCGAGGACGACACATTCCGGGCGCCTCACCAAAATCACTTCGTCTTTCGCCGTGTTATCATCGATTGGAACGTCGATGGGAACGTTTGTATCTCCCGAAGAACTCGTCTTAACTACGTAAACGTCGTTGGTCTTCTTGTTGGCGCAAGTGTGGTTGATCAACACGGCTTGAATGGCATCTCGAAGTTTCGGAGCCCCAAACACCTCAAATGTCTCCTTTTCCAAGGTACTCTGGATTGCGATGCCCAAAGTCACCAGGCAAGGGTATCTATCGGGGAGCGTTTCGACGTTCACACCTGGAAATGCATACGCCAACTTGACAGAGGGTTCACCTTCGCGGATGTTCACTGTTTTTTTGTTGTAACAGTTTAAACCGTTTATTTCGCACACAAATTCATACACGCATCTTTTTCTCGCATTCTGTTGCATGGGTGCAATTTCTCGCAAATATTCTGCATCGACTTGATCTGTCTGATGGACGACGGAGTGAGAACGATCGTTTGACGACAAAGAGTCGAAGGTAGAAAGTACCTCGATGGAAGCGCTGTCGGTGACATGGTCTTGAGGTAGTAAACAACCGTCGTCGATCGTTGGACTCGGTAATTCTTTTCGTTTCTCGTTCTTTCTTTCTTTTGCCTGCAAAAGAGAGTTCGTCGTTTCGATATTAGGTGCAGTCGAAGCCGTGTCGTTTACCTCATTCCGTAGTAGCTTTATCATATCCCAAACTAAGTCGCTAGACTCCCCAGATGACCCCGTAGTTTTAACTGTGTCACAAGAAAGGGTATTATTTTCTGGTGGAGAAGTATGCAACTGCACCTTAGGAGGCGACAGACGGTCATCCGTCGGAGTGACTAGTGGACTCGCATTCGTGACTTTCGAATTCGTGTCACTTGGAACAATGTTCAAAAACAATATTTTCTCGTCCGAGGAACACTGCGAGTTTTCGGTGTTTAGCTTCTTTGAAGGCAATGGACAATCGTTCTGTAGTGTGTCGACCGGGGTGACCAATGGCCTCTCGAGTTTTCGGCGACGACGGTTCTTGGGCGCGTTTGCATTTAATTCACATACGATGGGTTCCAGTTGTTCCCAAGTCACGACACTCGACATGACTCGAAAAGACGCCGATGGATCTTCGTCGGGGAAGTAAGGACGCTCCTCGTGCGATCGTTGCTCCGAGGTCGGAGGCCTGGCACACACCGTCAAGAGAAACAAGGCATCGTGCAACGTCATGGCTTTAGGATGCCGCGTTGCCGACTGACATGCCAATGCTCCGACGAATCGTTTGGCGAGATCGAGATCCAATCGAGTATTCTGTCGAGCAAGATTTCGTTGCTGTGGACAACTCGGACAAAGTCCTTGAAGGAGGCACTGTATTCGCGTGACACAATCTAACTCTGGGTCGTCGTTGATTGCCAGGTCAAACGTAAAGCAATACCCATCTAGTTTTTCGACCGGGTGCCCTCGAGCGGTAACAAAGACAATGCCACAGGATGGAGCGCCGGACGAAGGCGTCACCACATCTCTTTCGATCGACATGGCACTTGGTTTGGTTTTCGGTACGTATAACGACAACACTCCGTCGACATGTCCGCCGTCGTAAAGGGTATATGGACGGAGACGTTGAATCACGCGATTTCCAGGAAAGAGACGTGTCGTAGCAACGCGTTCTATCCACGTTACACAGGTAGATTGAAACTGTATCGTTCCCGCGACCCCCGATCCATATTGACCTGGCAAGTTAGAGGGACCGTTCTCTCCGAGTGGAGGTACGTCGACGAACGCGAAGCCTTGTGAGATCATACATTGTTCAAAATCCGTATATGTAGTCACGATTTCTCTACGATACTCCATTGTTGAGTTAAGGACATTTACGAATCGTCTAGAAGTAGCGAATCCAAAATATAACACCGAAAATTCTTTCGTTGAAACTAATTTCGTTGTCTCGTTTGGGAGAAATAATTGAGATTCTCACCAATTATTTTCTCGAGTCACAATCACTGTTAAAACAACACCAAAACGGCAGAAATGGCGAACAAACCGAAAGAGCTGATTTGCGACAGTTGCTTCTTCATGTCTGTCGACAAAACTTACTTCGAATCGTGCCAGCGGTGTACCGAGAACATGTGCCACGAGTGTATTTTCACCTGCTATGATTGTAGGGCCGAGTTATGCCACAGCTGTACCTTTGCCTGCAAGTATTGTTCGTACAATTATTGTGGGGATTGTTACCATAGAGGATTGGTCTTTCGTGTGAAACAAGTTAAATGCCACAGATGCGGCATCGATATTTGCATTGGTTGTATTCGTACAGTCAAACAGGATAATCACAAGTATTGCCCAACGTGTTGCCCAGCCAATCCAGGCGAAGATTATTGAAAAGTTTACACGGACTAAATAAACAAGAGAGAAAAAAAAGGAAGAAACAAACAAGAAGATGAAGAGACTGTGTCCAGTGAACAAACTGAGAATAAAATTTTATTATAATCAACAAATCAAATATCGTTGCTTAGAAACACATGGATATCCTCGTAATAGTTCGAAAGGAATACCAGTGTATCGATGCTTTTTGGCCGGTGACAAAAGCGCAGGGTCAAACGTGTTTGAGATTTCGGTGGAAGCCTCTGAGTTTGTTTCCGTCAAAGGAATGCTTTGCTTGTCTATTCTTTCCCACGGATCAGTCGAAATGACTAAAGACCTCAATTCGTCACAAGTTAGAGTCAAGTCGGGGTTTCCTTCGAGCCACAAGCTCAGAAGACCGGTCTCCGAACAAACACCGGTGATTCGCGAGGCTATCAATTCGTCTAAGGAAGTCTCTCTATCCGAAAAATCGTCGGCGGTTTTCCACCGACATCTAGTTCTATTGTGTCTGTAAAAGCCTCGAAAACTTTTTTTCAACCAGTCTTCGTCCCGACTCCCTTCTTGTTCCTCTACGATTATCCATTTTGTCCCACTCGTTCGACAAGAAACTCGACGTAACATGTCGTTAACTTCGATTGAGTCTCTATCCGCCTCGAAGGGTACGGGTAAGGGAGGTCCCATACCATGCCAGAAAAAGGCTAGTTGTGTAGAAAGTAACGATTTGAACCACAACCACGCCAGGCGCGTTTCTTGATTGTGTCCGCACAAGACGTTCATGTCTACCGCTTCATTCAGCGACGTCTCTAGATTGATGGGGGAAGTAGAGCACAGAGGGGTCAATGCCAACATGAGAGTCAGATCGCGACGACCCGGATCGTTTCCGAGGACGACATCCTTCAATCGTTTAAAACCCGATGCGATGTTTAAAGGTATCGTAGGCTCCTGGTGAACATTTTTAAACCACAAATCCTGTACGATCTTTTCTACGGTATTATTCTCTATAAATTTTCCGTACGTGAGTGGGTTGTGAAATATACCACATTC
Source organism: Montipora capricornis (assembly GCF_036669925.1). Taxonomy (NCBI): domain Eukaryota; kingdom Metazoa; phylum Cnidaria; class Anthozoa; order Scleractinia; family Acroporidae; genus Montipora; species Montipora capricornis. The sequence continues at coordinate 25,492 of NW_027180162.1, read as the reverse complement.
GGTCAGTGAGTTTGCAACCTCGTCTCGCGTGGATCCATCATCGAATAGCTTCCACCATTCCCCGTCGTTTTTTAAACGCAGTCTCAAGCGACCGGCTACAGTCGGATCTTTCACCTCGGTGCACTTTGGTCGCGGTGTTTGCGAAGTCATCTGATTTGCAAAGAAAAATAATATCCCGTGTTCATGGACCCCTGGTACGAGATTTGTACCGTCGTTACTGGTGTGCAAACTCCGTTTGGAAAAAACGAGAACCGGTGCGCCATCGGAACGACGTCTCAAAGAACGATACATTGCCCGGGATGTCACAGATGTGCCGGACGCGGCCCCGCCACGGATCTGCGTTACATGGCATCCCTGAGAGCCAGAGAGAATCGTCAATTTTCACTAAAGGGAACGATTGCACGAGTTTCGAAGCCTTGACGGTGACGGCTTCGTCCCATTGCCCACTTACTAGACTCAAGATGGCCACACCCAAGGAAGTGTGTGGGCCTTTACAAGTGATGTCTAGATTTTCGAATCGTTGCATCGAATCGTTTACGGGTGCATCGATGATCAAGCGATCGTTTACCCAGCTCAGAACACGCAACCGTTTTGCATTGGAATGAACTTCGATGCCTTTTACTACATCGTACACGTAGTTGTGGAACCTGAAGACGACTCGGGACCACCCGGCATTCTGCCACGAACGAGGAAATAATACTAGTGCGACGTCGCTCTCGTGTAACCCCAGTGGAGTTAACTTGGATGCGGGCAAAGGCACCGGTGGTACACCGGATCCGCGTTGCATCAGGTGACGAATGTGGGTCGTGCTGATGCCCCGATTCGGAACTGCCATCGGAGAACAGATGGTCCAAATAGCAAAAATGCATAAGACGATCGCAAAATTAACGCAGGCACTGGCAAATCGATTACGTCCAGCCAATAACTGGTCGCGTTTCTTCTGGGAGGCCGAATCGTGGGCTTTTACTCGCGCGTTTAACATGGTAGCGGTAGCGATAAAGGGTTTCACGGGGGTAAGATAAATGCAACAAAAAATAAAAGTGAAAAGTAATCTGATTAAAAGAAAAGAAAAAAAAAACACCACTTGTTTATTATCTGTAATGCATTCGATGATCTTGTCACTCGCTGCGAGATTATACTGGCGGTCTACGGCGGCATTCCATACAACTCCTGCAAACACATGCCATGCATCTAAAAAATGTGATGCCTATAGACACCAGTGCCGCAAACGACGTAAAATCGCATCCTTGGTCGAGGGTATTTCGCGTCAATACTGCCACTAACCCAAAAGCACAGGTCGTTTCAAAAATGCCCGCAAACAATGTTCCGTATTCGAGGCGAGGAGCGAAGAGAACGCTCATCCGAGAATCAAAGCGTTTGTTCTTGTAAATGAGACGCTTCTGTAAAGCGGTGAATGCAAAATAGTACTCGACGAATTCTATCACAAAAAAGAAACGAAAAAGAATAGCACCACCAGACTTTGCAATCAACCATCTCCTCGTGATGTCGTCTTTACTTTGCCCTATGCAAGCATAAATTGCTAAAACGAAGAACACGAAATCTAAAGCCGTGAAGAATACGTAAAGTATCCATTTACTCTTAGAAGCATTGGGTTTGGAAATTTGATTCAGACGTCTGTAAGCAGCCTTGTTCATGTTGACGTACTGACGACATAACCGTAAACTAATACGTCGTGAACGTCCAGTTATTTGAGTGAAAATCACATGATCATAGATGGATGATAAATTGGAGAAAGTGGTAAAGCACAGGCTATTGCAGATTTGTGCGATGGAGATATGGAGAGAATGCGAATGTGGCTATTTTCATTTCTACAATGCCACGAGGCTCATGGAAGAAGTTTTGAAAGACTGCAAAAAAACTCTAGGATCGAGTGAAGCATATACTCTAGGAGCCGCTTCTATTCTAACATCGTTTGTACATATCCACGGAATGATACCGGCAACAGACATTTTGTCGTATGTTTTGGTGTGTCTCTTGCAGAGAATTCCGGGTGACAAAAACGTAACTCTCGAAAGTATCACGACAAAGTTCAACCAGATCAACGAATACTACCTTCGTTCCCGGATGACAGCTAAGAAATTGTACGAGCACAACACGAGGAGTCGGTTGTTTGTTGAAATGCTCGACTTCATCGAAGGAAACAGACGCGTACCCCCACCCGGAATTTCCCCTGTACACGAAAGATGTCAGTTGAGACAACTGATTGAAGTGGGTGAAAGAATCAATTGGAAGGCTCTGGATGCAGAGGTCCACTCGATAATGCATCGATGGTCTGCAAACGAGTTGAAAGAAAATGATGCGCTATTATTACAACAAGCAGTGAAGATGCACAAAAAAGACCATTTATGTATATCGGACGAGATCACGATGAATCTGATAAGGTTGGTCTTAGCATTTCGGTGCATAAGCGAAGTGCCTCCTGTAGAACCCGATGTTAACCTGTGCACTCGAGGGCTATACCCTTTTCTGACCCCGCCATCTATTGACCCAAGTGTTGACAAAAACACCATGGTGCATTATTGGAAGTCTTGAGAAGAAATAAGAAATGGATCTGACGTCGGTTCCCCTAGTAGAGTCTCGAAAGCGAACATGGGATGAGGCGAAAAAAGCCCAATCTAACATCCCGCCGCCCAAACGTCCCCTTAGTAATTTTTATGTGAAACCTTGGTCAGGGATATTGGGGTCTTATCAACAAGATCGCGAGTTTTCAAAATTTGAGAATTTTCAAAGGTTTGCCTTGCAAAGAGGAGACTACGACAGAAATCCATTCGTTCCCTTAAATGAAGAAGAAAATCCGGTGACTCAAACCGTGTTGTTGAACTCTTTCGGGCCACTGGGACAATCGACGATCCACGGTGATGGGCGTCTGGCATTTAGATTTAGGGGTGTCGGCGTTTCGAGTCGCGTTTCCAGGGACGATCCTTACGACACCGTGGAACGTTTAAAAGATGGATACGTGTTTGTCAACGGATTTTCCATGAAGGAAAAAGAACACGCTTTTCGCGAAGAACTCGTGAAAAACCTGACACAGGACTACCAAGAATCCGACATCAATTTACCTCCGTATGGAGGACTAGTAACATGCATCACGTTTGCAGAGCTCAAAAAACACATCGCAGCCTATACCACGAAAGTAAAACAATTGAGACAGACCGTCATAGCAACGGATGCAGAGGCATTTGCTCTTTCCGACCATCAAAAAAAGATTTATGGGTGGAGTCGACCGACCACGGTGAATGGAGGAAGTCAGGCAGCACCCGGCGTAGAAGCATTACTTGCTTTGTGCACCGGCCCTCGGGATCTATACGATCTCTTTCGTCCCATGGGCATCTTTTTTACCGGGAAGAACAAGATCGATGCGGACAGAGATCTCGTCACGATCTTGAGTGGAGGTCGTGCAAAGATGCGCATATCGTCGCTTGACAACACCATGTGCAGAGAGGGAGAATGCGCTCCGTTTTCCTTGTGGTTGGTCTACCAACAAAAATACGCCGATGTCGTAGAAAGCGCCAATCGTCATTTGGATAATTACCCAGACGTCGACTTGGTGATCACGAATAAACCCCAGCAAAAATTTATAGAAACCTTCATGGATAATGCAGGAGACGCATCCTATTCGACGAGAAACGACCCGACAAAGGTCACTCCGTTCATCTTTTTGCAAGTGGCCATTGTCAATTTGGCGTCCTACCCTACCCTAAACGACGAAACCGATGTCCACGTGACTTTGGCAGAACACGATCGACCCTTTGTCGTGTTTCCTTCTCGCGTTAAGACCGTATAAACAATATAAACTACATTTTCGGCTAAGCGAGAGCTTCATTTGTTAAACTCGCGAGTTCTGCGATTCCCCCCACACAAAACACAGATTGTGTCATGGGATTAGGATCGGGTGTTGCGAGTGTCTTATGTGAGCACGAAATATTGACACAGACGGTCCGTCTGGCTTGGCCAGATCATACGCCCGAGCAAACATGGGGGAAAAGAAACCAAGGGATCGGGCCGCACGATCTTCTCGATGTCAAGACGCCGTCAGATCTTAAACGAATTAAGACGGTCATATTCGACTTGACACAATTAATCTACGGTTTTCCAAAGGCAGGGCGTATGTGGTTGAATTCTAACACCGATCTATCGCGTGAAACGTTTGAAGGAAAAAATATAGAGGAAGTCTTGACGAAATGTATCGACTCCGGGTGCCCTGTGGGGACAGTAGAAAGAATGCCAGATGGCGGATACAGGATGGTCGTAGATACGTTTACCGAAGAATTACTGGTGGGTTTTCTTTTCGATCATCTGGTGCGTGTTCAACGGGGGGTGACCGCGTGTCTGTCTAATCTCGTGGCAGTGTATTACGTGATGGATGGGGAACGACCGGTCGCCAAGAAAACCACGGCAAAGAAGAGAGCGCTCGCAAAATCCTACAGGGAAGACCACAAGATCCACCAAGCCGTGTTAGACTTCTTAGGCCCCGATCGCATCGAATTGTTGAAACCCGCTCGCGTAGTGCTGAACGGGATAGAAACGTTCAAAGGTTCTTTACCGGATTACCTCGGTTCGAGAGAAAACATTTGGAACATGATTAATCAGCTTGAAAAAATGATCGAACGAGTCGGTATACAAAAGAGCGGTAATCTGAACGTTTTCCTCGCAAAAGGATGGCATTCTGATTACGGATCGAGCGCCAACTGGTTTCGTTTGCTCGGCGATCAACCGGAAAGTATACGCCCCCTGAGAGATTACTTTGATCGCAACAAGAGAGTCGACATGGAAGCAGATGCGATGATGATTCGATTGGGGGAGCTCGCAGTGCGGTACTTGGACGGACTTTGCTTGTTGCATTCATCAGATTCGGACGTCTTGGTGTCACTTTACTGTTACGCTTCGCCCGATGTTGTTTGGACTAAGTCGTTGAAATTCAAAGATTCGAGAAATGTGATCATACGAACAGGACCCAAGGACGAAGGATCGTTTTCAGATATCCCTCGTTATCGCATAGACTTGCAAACCTTGAATCCCCTAAAGGAACCAGCGATCACAAGTAACTTTCTCCTCCCGGGCACACCCGATACTTTCTTGTTTGCGTCTTCTCGATTAAGCGACAGAAGCACCTGGTCGACTTCAGAAGCAGAACGGCGACTATGTGCCATACTCGTGGTACTCTTGGATGGCTGTGATTTTTGCGAGAGTCTAAAATCTTTTGGACCCAGGGGCATGGTGAAATTGCTGAGTCAAAATTTTCGATTGAACGAGATCATTTTTACTCGAATCACCTCGACAGAAAACGTGACAAGAGAAACGGCGGTCGGCATGGTTCACGAGTGTTTGCAACGTTTTGACGATAAGATTCGTTTTCCTTGGCGATGCGGAGACTTCGTTTGTCTGGTGGAGCTAAGATTTAAGGAAGTTAAAGAATTGATACGAGAGGCGATGCCGCCGCATCTTAAAGTGATAGAGGGTAAAGACTGGAGACCTTTCATTCGTCGCCTGTGTTATTCTGCAATGACACTATCGTGTACTGGTATCGGTTTGGAGAGGGACATGAAAGATAATGCTCGACTGACGGAAAATTTTGGGTACGAAACAGAAAAGGATTTCAAGTACATGTTTGCTGATGATCCAGAATATCGATGAGTCGTACATGTATGTTTTTATCGTGGTTTATTGTAATCAGCATTACTTGTTGTAATTAAACAAGACTAAAAAAAATACATGCAATCAATGAATCTGAACTACGTACACGCGTGACTCACGTCGTAGCCGCGTTCGGTCAATTGAAGTGCTTCTGAAAATGCTAACACTAGTAGCGTATGCGTTTGAATGGCCACCCCCGATTCGGCTTCCGTACACGGCCGAGGAATTCGTACCTTGTACTCTGGGCGAACGTCGACAAAATCTAAATCGTGATACATGGAAAAATCACCCCCCTTGACTTCGCATCCTTCTCGAGTCAAAAGGGGAAAGTGTATGGACTGGAGTCTGCACACGAGACACATGGGTTGTCCCCAGTGCCATCGTACGTCGTACTCCACCGAGTCGTTGCCTTCCAAATAATCAGTCAATATACGATACGGTGGTAGTTCGAAGGGGGGACGACCGTACTTTTTTCCCAGCAAGCAATTTCCGTGCCAGCCCTCGCACTTTCTCAGTTTCATGGGGTTCGCCTTTCCGTTCCATTCGAAGCATAATGCTAATGCCATGTGTTGGCGAGTCATGGGACGACTCAAGACAGAAAGCGAGTCCGGAACGTGCCAACGACTAGGGACGTGGTTCTGTTGAAAAAGCGGTGCTAGCGCCTCCAGGTGACAACGTAGAGAGATCTTGTTAAATATGTTTGCAATTTCCAATCTTATGTCGTCGTCGCATTCGCCATTCCCCACGACGAATCGATTGAATATTTCTGTCTTGTACCTCTCGAACCATTCCGGGTAATTTAAACATTTATCGGCATCTCCAAGAAGCCCCGTCAAAAATGCAGCGTCTTCTTCGCTCGATGGTTGAATGGTCAGCACTGCCGAAGCTTTGTGTAAGATTTTTTTCCATCGAGTCATAACACCGTCGTCTACGGGGTGAAACTTTGACAAGTTCGATGGCACAGACGGAGGTGCAGATTTTTGTGTTTCGCGAAGTTTCCGTTGTCGTCGAATGAATCGAGCATTGCTGGGATCGTCGTCCCCGACAGGACGACGGTCTGATTTTTTTACAGAGTTAACCGTGGCCGGAAACCTTTGCAATTGGTCTTGCGTAGAGGGACACAAATAACCGACGCTATCTTTCGGACAGAGCGCCATTTGGTGTCTTTTTTTTTTGGGGGGGGGGACGCTTGTAAAAAAAAGTGGTTTACTATCGGTAAACCCTTACTTTGCAAGCTCTGTTTTTAAGGAACTTGTGTCTTTGATCGCCTCCATGTCATAGAAAATTTGTCCAGTGGAACTGGGTTTTTGGATTAACTCCATGTTATTGAGAATTTGTTCAGTGACGCGTTGAAGGTGTACGCGTTGATTTCTAGTTTCCCTGAGGCGATCGAGTAAACTGTTCCGGTCTTGCATAAAAAATGCAATCCCCCAGTTTTGTTCGAGTCCATTGTAGACCAACGACTCTTCGTTGTCGATCGACGTAACGGTGATTTTTCCTAGGGCTAGTATAATTCGCTCGGACGAAGCTTTTGCGTACTCGATGACCTTTTGGTAATATCTTTTGAGATTGTCGTCGGAATACAACAACTCCATCTCGGACTTCCATTGCTCGATACGGTTCGTGTTCAATTCCAATAATTTACGGAGATCGTTTTCTATAGTTTGTATGACCCGTTTTTGAGCTTGAAGTTGATTTCGTTCACTCAAAAGCTGCTCCTTGACGTGGAGTACCTCAGATAAGGCATACAAAGCCGAAGCGTGTCGTTTCGTGTCGAGAGTCAAAGGAAATCCGTATACGATCCTCAGTCCATTTACGAGGGAAAAAATGAACTGCCCTAACGGAGACAGAGATTGGTTCCACTCGTTTCGCTTATTATCCAAGGTAGTCATCGCTTCTTCAAAATTATCGATATCAGAAGAAGAACGCTCCATTTTTTTTAATGATGAATACGGCTCGAGCTTCTACGTTTATGAAAGATCCTGATTACATGAACGAGGTCAAGCGGGCCCTGGAACTCAAACGCACGACCCAAGAGTTAAACAGAACCAAAGAGCACAACAAGGGATTACTCTCTCGAATCGATGCAGTCGATAAAGCCGCGAAACGTAACTCTTTGAGGCACGCTTCTGAGATGACAATAGTGGAAAATCAAAGAGACGAGTTTTGCAAACTTTTAGATGTCAAGGGGAAGGAGCTTGCAATCGTCGAAGAGCGAGCCAATGAATTGGAAAGTAAACTACAAGTGGCGAGCGAAAAAGTTGCACGATACGAGAAAGAGGCTGCTGCGAGTATCGCCAACGAGTTTCATGTTCACATTCGGCCAGAAAATGCATACGATAAGTTGCTCGAACACGCCGTGAGAAATTTGGGCGAAGTAAGACCGTACTTGGTGGAACAATACCAAGATGTCGTGACACACACCTCTAACATGACTTGGCAGACTTTGCTAAACGAGACCATGTCGGGTATTTTGAATTTGTTTTTTGTTCTAAACATTCCGTGCAAAAAAATGAACCAGCGGGAGATGGTCGTGTCCCTGGAGAAAAACGAGGAGCTATGCGCTATTTTCGTGCGATACATACAACGGTGTCTCGAATACGACAAATTCATAACAAGAAAACCAACAAAAGCACAAATGTTGCCATTTCGCAACCGAAAACTTCGGTCATTCAATTCGCTGGCAGAAGGATTTAGGGACATCCTAAAATGAAATGTATAGTTCCACTGTGTTTTTTTTTTGGGTTTTTATTTTTTTATTTATCAATAAAGGTTACATCAAACCATGCTAACACTGATGCTACACTAGAATCGAGCGTCCATTCTTTGGGATCTTTAGCGGGAGATGTAAAAGCGTTTAATTCTGGTCTTGTCAAATTTAATATCACCCACGCTGCGTGTGCCCTCGACGTGATCCGATCGATGGAAAATAAAGTACAGAGGGTCACTATCTGCTTGAGGCGCCAATGAGAAAAATCCACTAGTAAGACGGTTTTAAATTTGCGAGCGCCGATCACAGAATCGTCCATTTTGTTCTTTTTCGGATAAACTCTCGATGCCACTCGTCGAATGCACTGTGTCGTGGTAATCGATCGCATGTCGTCACTGGGAACCAACTCGATCGTGGCCAGATCACGAGGCACAGTCTCCCATTGGGATAACAACTGACGGCGATCCGGGGAATCTGGAGTGATCGACGAGTCGTAAACTAAAAAGTATTCTTTTAATGGATGTACCATGATACGTGCAAGAAGGTCTAAAAGACCGTCTTGCATGGAACCCGCATCGACCAATGCACGCGGTGGTCTGCACATACCACATACGGCAGGAACTACGATGGACGATGGATTATAGTAAAACCGTCGCCCATGTATTTCGCATTCTTTTGCAATGCGAAGTTTTACCAAACATTTCCAGGCACACCGATCCTTTTCGTCTAGTGGCTCGTGCAATAAAGGCATCGAGCCGTTAAAGAGCGCCTCGTAGCATCGGATCACATTCCGTTCTTTTTCTGTTGTTGGCGCACTCAGTCCACACAACAAACGGTATTCGTTATCGTGCTCGTCGTCGAAAACGGGCATCAGAGTCCCGGGATCGACGATTCTCGTCGCATGAAGAACCGGTCTCTTTGGTGAAACTGACGACTCATTTTTTTCGATGAGATCTTTTAGCCATTTAATCAGTTCGTTACACGCCGAAATGTCTGTCTTGTTGGGATCTTTAATTAGTAAATTTTCTAATGATACCCAGAAATCAAGCCCTCCGGTTTCCACCCATTCCTTTCCATTGGCCGCCTTCTTTCCTTTGTGACTACTCATCGTCTTCCAAAACCAAGACACAGCCTTCGCCCATCCAGTCTGTGTACAATTTTGAGCGACGAAAACTCGAAGTGCCGCTCGAATTATGTCCGGACGAAATTTACGAATTGGACATATACTTGCACGACACAGCCAAACATTGCGACAAGGTTCGGGATGTATGACAGACACGTAGAACGGGTTGAGTTCTATCCCTAGCACAGAGAGTTGAGGTGCTCTTTTCGGGGCGTTACAGTGATTCATAGAGATGACCGTTGGATGTAATGTGGTGATACTCGGTGCATTCTTTTTGCCTTTCGACGAGGATTTTGTTGAGGGTTTCGTTATAAATCTCAAGAGGAACAACTCGTTGTTTTCACACACGTCTCTTGGGTCAATGGCGACCCCTCTTGATTCGTCGTCCATGCCCTGACTCGTCGTCGTCGTCGTCGTCGTCCGTGTCACTATCGATTTCGTTACATTTCGAACAAACAGGATCTCCCTGGGCGGTGGCGATGGGTACGACCGGTTGAGGAACGACGACCGCTTGACCCGTGCGATACGGATCGTTCTCTCTGTATTTCATGGTTATATCAGCAGCTCGATGTCCAGTGTTACACATCAACCAGAGTTTCATTCGCCTTTTGCGAAGAATGCGATCCATGAAGTGAAACCGTTGCAAACCCATAGCTTTTTGTGTTTGATCCAATGGAGCCATGGGTATTTTTTCTCGATTCAACCACGCCCGCAAAACGTTTTGAACCAAGAAGCGTTGTAACATGATGCATTTTGCAGACACACGGTCGTCGTCTATGTCACTTGTTGCAGCTATTAGGGCTCGCGAGAGCCCTTGGCGCGTTTCGACTTCTTTGATCTTTTTTGAAGAATGAGGCTCTCCCAAAATGGCTCGCGTCACTTCGACTTGGTACGTTTGAACGAACATGTCATAACCCAACGCGTTGGGGCGCACGTTCAAATGACAATCGACGTGGCTCGAACCTTCTGGTAATTGATATCGCACAGGCAAACCGACTGCATCTAGATTACAGCCTTTCTGGATGAAATCCTCTAGTGCATAAGTTTTTTCTTTGAGTGTTTGCACGTCTTTGCGATATCGGTTCTTGAGTCGAAACAGCTTATCGGTCATTTCTTGGTGCGTTCGTCTCATGGCACTTGCTAAAAACCCCGAACCACTTAATTCTTCCCCTCCCCCGATTCCTACGACTCCGTCGTCCGTCGACATGACGGCAGCTAACTCGGCAAGTCGAAGTGCCGTGGTCGTTCCTTGATTGACCTGTTCCCTGAGCATGCGTTGTCGCAGTTTGGTTTTTTCCCGTTCTCTCTTCTCTTCGTCGAGCGTGCCAGTTGCATCTCTGTCTTTGTTGTCTTGTACCGGAACGGTGACTATGTATGGCCTAGATGCAAACTCGAGAGATCGATCGTGTGCTTGATAGAGAAGCACCAGTTTATTGTACAAAGGTAAGAGCCTCGATAAGTCGCTGTTGGGTCTTTCGTCGTCGGTCGGCGTGTTGAAAAAAAATAATTCAAATGGGCCCGGATCGACTTGTTGATCGATTCCCTGACAAAGGTACTCTCCTGAAGGTTGAAGTCGAGCGATTACAAAATCACGGGGCACGTAAGGAACGTTTCGTTTTTCGCCATCGAGGTTTTTGTATCCCAGTGGCGTGAAACCGTATCTAATGATGTTTAGCGTAGAGTCACGAATGCATTCATCGAGGTATGGCGATAGAGCGACATCGAAGTCCTCCCTGAGTTTGTCGATCTCTTGCAATTCGGCATCTTCGTCTTCGCACTCGTCTGGACAACTCTCGCCAAAGTTGCGAACTAGTCCCTCCACGAACATTTCCATGGAATTGAGACCGCGCTTGTGCAGAGTGTCGATGCAACGTGATACATACGGATCCCTTTCGGAGAACTGTTTTAACTCTTTTGTGTAATCTGTAGGAAACACGCGTACCATGCACCCACCCCGTATATTTTTTAGCTTATCTCTGTGCACGCGGAACATGTCTGCAAAGGCGCGTGTGCATCTGTCTTCCAGTAAAGTATGGGCGTAGAACGAAGCGTCGATCACCGAACTGCAACGGGGCATCAAAACCGTCGTCATTGTCTCGTATCGTTCCATTTTCCCAAATCTACGACGGCGGCTCGCAGGTAAATGGCCATGCACGTACCGAGATTTTTCGACCAGTACAAAATGTTACTACTGCCGACGCTCTGGATGATGAAATACTCCACGGTTATGTTGCAACAGAGTCCGACGGCCAACGCACAGAAAGTCAACAACATCGGGTGCAAACGACCATCCAACAATATGCATAGTAAAGAATACATGGTATAATCCGAAGCGGTCACGAGCGTACACAAGGTGATGAGGATGGGAAGCATCAACGGATTCATGTGTCGGAGACGTTCAGGAACAAATTCTCCCGCTGTGTCATCGGAAGCGTGACTATTGGAACCGAGCAGTAGCACTAATGACAACAAGGAAGCCACCGTTAAAAACACCAAGATCTGATGGGTGACAGAAAATCGTCTGCGACGACTGGTTTCGTAGTGAGTTCGATGGAGAAGCCGAACGAACTCGAAATCCGAGCACAACATTTTCCCGTTCTTACAGATTATAGAAAAAATGGGGATTCTTATGGAATGACCAAAATCACCGACGCAGTACGAGCTCTAGGACACGGCGCTAGTAGATTGTGGCATTGGTGCACGAGTTGGTTCCGTGGTCCCTCTTCTCAATACAGAACCACAGACATCGACGACGAGGCGTTTAAGTTAGACGAATATGAAAAAGTTTTGTTAAACATTCTCGAGAGAACGGAAGAGGCTATACGACAAACACCAGCGCCGCGCGGTCAAATGCAATATTATTCAGCGATCAAGAGTAAAACGCAACAAGAACTACAAGAAATAGACAAGCGACGAGTTAGATTAGTCGAACAAAATTCTTTAATGAATATAACACACACAATCGTATAATAAAGGAAGGCCAGTTTAAAATGGCACGACTAAATCTCTTACGCTTTCTATTCCCATTTTATTATAATCCCGTCTCCATTGCACCGGTACCCGCAGTTGCGGTCGATTACATAGTAGGGGATCTATGGCTTCCCCGTCTTTGTTGCGACATCGCATCACTTCTACGAACAATCGATAAGCTTCCATGCACCATTCTACATCGTCCAATTTTAGGCTGTGAGATACGACGGGTGGATCTAACATAGACAACTCCTCCAACACCAGCGAAAATTTCATCAGAAAATCATGACCTGGAGACCCCGAAACGACTGGACCGATCGGTAATACTCTCAGTAACGGCTCGGAAAAATACAATATTCCTTTATGGGGTCGATCCAAACGAAAAGGGGAGGGGTCTGCAAAACAGGCGAAAAGTTCTGGCTCGGGCCTACATTCTTCTATTTTTCGACGGATTTGCTCGACGAGAATTTCCGTATGATTAGACAAACCGTACCTCAATACGGTATCCACCAAGACTGCCATTCTCTCATTCACAAGGCGAGTTCCCCACAATTCGTGGCACACGCACACCGCCAACGCCACGCTCGAGTCGTGTACGTCTTGTTCTATCAATCTCCCCACTTCTGGGATCTCCTCTATGCCATCCCAACGTCCTGTTTTTTGTCGTCGGACCAACAGCTCCACGCAGGGGTTTGTACAATCACGCACGCCTCCCGTACTTTCCTCGTGCATTTTCCAAGACTTTTCAGCTCTCATCAATTCCTTGAAAAGTTTCAAAAATTTGTAGGCAGAGAGTTTTTCGAGTTCGCGAAAATGTCGCGATTGACCGGTGGTAACATCGATCGCGACTGGCATCTCGGGAGGACAAAATTTTCCATCATTCGTAGCGTACGCCGTTGTCGCGAATTTTAAGAAACCGTCCTCCCACACCTTGACCACGGTGTCGGCATCGAGTATAGAATGCGTCGAAGGTTCGTCGAAATCTAGTATCAATTCTTTATACGACCGGGAATTGAAGTATGCAAAATGTATCAGCCTTTCCCTTTCGACCGGCATCGCTTGGGTGTTTGACCTTTTTTTGTGTTAGCCACTTGCAATGCAATTTTGTCGATGGTAGGTTTTACCCGGGAATAAAACCAACGGTCGTCGCGTCTGATACGTCTCGTTCGAAATTTCCCACCCGAGTCTTGCAACAATATACCGTAATCACGCTTGGCCAGCGTCAAGTAAATCCGCAATTGAATGATCTCGTGACGCCGGAACGCTATAAAACCCCGGCGACGGTATTTTATCTCGAGTATTCCAGTCTTTTGTTTTTTGTCACAGAATTCGGCATCGACCCGACCTACGACGTGCACTTTTATGGACTTCTGTTTTGGATGGGCCCACGTTTTGGTGTAACATCGTTGCTTGTCAGAGAATCGATACGAGTACTCTTTTTCTAACTTGTCGATCACCTCTGTCTCCTTAGCCTTTCCCAATTCCGTGTTCACAAACGACGAAATGAACCTCTTGTTGACATTTAGATTCGCCGCCAAAGCGTCACTTTGTATGCCGTCTTCGACGGAACACAAGACAAGCTCCCTGTCTTTCCCGCTTACAAACCCCGTAGAAGAATGATTGGACAGTTTTTGGCAATACATGCGCGAACTAGGGAGTTGCCTGAGGCAGGCAAATTCGTCGAACTTTCTTCTGCGCAAAGTATTCCCAGGGCGCCATCGGATTCCTCCTCTTTTACGAATTCTCTCGACAGCAGCCGGTCGCGTGTCAAAAGCATGCATGTGAAGAAGCGCGGCTATGTCGGACACTACAACGTTTACAAACCTCATGACGTTCTATCGTTTCAAATTTTATTAAAACATCTTTCGTAAATAATCAACAATCAAATCGACACACTCGACACACTCTTTCTCTGGTTAAATCTTCGTCACAGGAAGTTCGTCTTTGGGAACGGGTGGGAACAACCAAGACGTACAATGTTGTCGAGGACATCTACAAAACAAAGGTAACCCCGTTCCTTCGCGGACGTTTATGCCAGTGTTACAATGAATACAGTGTATGTAATGTGTCTTTTCGTGCGACCCGGTAAGATACAAGCTGTGATGCAGAATGATCGATGTCTTGATGGCATCTCGCATTATCCAAATGTAATTGGTACAATGACAGAACCAATACTCCGGGGTATCTTCGTTTTGCATCGGATTTCCTCCACAGCGCGCGCAAATTGTGTCCTCGGACGTTAGTATCTTGAACTGGGCAAATTCAGATACCGTCCCTATAGGACGTCCGTTCCTTTGTTCTTTCCACTCGACGGTGTGCTTTTGTGGGCATCTACAAAATACACAGCTTACGGACCCCGAGGATCTTTCCTGTACGAAAATGATCGTGTTACAGTCATCGCACTCGATGCTAACTTCGTCGTCAAATATACGTTCTTGGTGCTTGACGGGTGTTCTTATGATGTCGTTCTCAAACACCCAAATTTTAGTACGACATGTGCAGAAGGCATACGGCGAATTCGATGCTTGAGATTGTGGACTAATTCCACACGATGCGCATCGAGTCAGTCTTCTTTTTGCTACATGGAATTTTCCATACAATGAAACTGCAAATTTGTCTCTGGGAGGCTGTGGCGTTTCTGTCATAACGTTTAGTTTTCACGATGGTCTACGTATCGTTTTATTTTAAATCTTTTTCCGCCACACGAAAAATTGGGTTTTCACCCGTCTTTACATTACATTACCAGTCGCCCGATCTATTTTATTGCACGAGGACACCAAAGAGTGAGTGTTCTTTTAATCATTTTTTTAATCGACTATTGTAACTTACAAAGATTTAATTGAACTCAATCGCAAATAAAATTCAAAGTAACTACACGAATCACAGTCTCTTGGGGTCCACGCACGCGCTTCTGCATAATTACCACCATTCCATGCATCGTTTTTGTTTTTGATACAGGTCTTGCACAAAACATCGTCTAGCACCAGTCCCACTCGTTGTTGCCAGACCAACCGTTCCCGTTTTTCTTTCCGAAAAAGCTGTTCCGATACTTCTGCCTTGCGGCAGTTCTTCTGTGTGTATTGTTTCGAATGTATCACACAAAAATGCATCGCGGAGTTGCGGTTTTTGTCACAGTCACAGACACGACATGCGTCTGGAAATTTATCCTCGGTTTCGTTCCATGGGGAATAATACTCCTCGCAATGGTCACGACAATGTGTTGGAGTCCACTTTCGATACTCATTATAATCGCGAGTCACACGTATGATGTCTCTTTCGTCTGTGCATTCCCTACAAAGTATCCTATCGACTAGCATCGTAAAACGGTCGTGCCACACCCAACGCTCTGCCACCTCCACCTCGATATCACGCTCGTCATATTCCGTTTTTGTCTTTATTTGATCGGTGTCATTTTCATCATTATTCATACTGACATGAATCCCGTACGACTTGTTGTCATCGTTCACGAGAACAAAAAAATAACAATAAAAAACCACCGGTTAAACCCCACACAGTTTATCCCCCAAATCGCAATAATTTTCGTCTGTTAGTTCCTCCTTCGTGTCGTTTTTTTTAGTTAAAATCCATCCAAGACAATGATACATCCTGCTTGCATGCTGGTCAATAGGTCATCCACGAACGACGATAATGCCGGAACGACCTCGTCGTTCCACCATCGATCGTCGAATTCCAAAGATGGGTTTTTTACGAGCTTCTTTTTGCCATCCTGGTCATCGTTGTATAGCTCGATTATGTATCCACTAGAAACGTTAGCGAGAAACAAATAGGTCTGTAACTGAATAAACTCAGTGTCCGTTACGCACGGTTTTCGTCGGACGCGTGTTTTGATTTCCACTACCCTCCCATTTTCGTCTAGACAATCTATGCGTCCCGATATCACCACTTGCACCGTACGATCTTTTGAACACCACGCTAATTTAGAAAAACGCTCTTGCATTGATCGACATCGCCCGACTTCGGGATGACTCTCGGCAAGTGCGACGGCTACTTCTTCGCTGTTTTTTCCAATTTCTGTACGAGCGAAACCCGCTGCTGCATCCACCAAATCCTCGTGACCTTTACTAGATAGATCGTTTTTCAGGGAAATAACTATATCGTCAAAGTTTGTATGATCCTTTATGTCATATTTTTGATCTTTGAATGCTCGACCAGGTTTCGTTCGACTCACCATCTTTAGTTGATCCAAATTTGGACGACAAGATGGCGGCGTACATTCACCTGTCATGCGATACCAAACGCGTTTGAGAGTCTCCATTCGGGAACAAAATGGGTTTTTTTCGAGGATGCACCCGATTTCACTGGCATAGAGAGTGACGACGGATGGTCGTCTCGACATGACCCCCCTATTTCGTTCTCGTATGCAAAGGTTGGTATGCAGCGGTACCTTATTCCGACACTGCCACCGGTAGACTGCCGTCCATGATCAAGTTCATCGAAGTAAATTGCCAACCGATAGCCAAGATTACTGACATCACTAGATCGTCACGGGTAGATGACGTTTTGCCAGAGTAACAGTTTTGCGAAGCGTGATACGTAAACGCACCCATCTGAGTGACGAGTTCCCTTAGCGTCATCCGGATCGATTGTTGCGTGGGTATGAGATGACTTAAATCGGGAAGGGTTACGTCGGCGATTGCGTTGCCATTAAGTCGATTTGGGTGATCGATGTGAGCCACGATCTCTGCCACGGATTCGCCTGCGTCTTTTAAAACGGCATATCTTTCTTTGATTACGTCTGTCATCGTAGAAAATTGGTCTACCCAGTAGACGCATCTCACGAGTGCAGATAGCGTGTGTTGCACGAGAGATTTTTTATGTCGTGTGGTAACCCCTGGGAGAACGGTGCCTTCTGTACTTTGCATCTTTACCATATTGACGATACGACCCGTGTTGGCATATTTCCTCTTGATCTCGATTTCCAGCGCGTGGCACAGATCTTGAGTCAGGTTATTTTCGATCCACAACGCAATTTCCGCTCTTCTGAGAAGTGGGTAAGTGCGTTCCAAGTTTTTGAGGTTGTACAGTATCAAATCCCGGTGAACGGCCATCATATAACCTCCTTCGTGGGATTCCATGTTGTATTGATCAAGTGCTGCAACCTAAAAAAAAAACAAAAAAAGGTAAGAGACTTAAGTGTCGAAATGGAAGATACCAGGGATATCGTCACCCCGACGAGAGCAATATGCAGGGACCCGATATCGTTATTTCACCCCGTTCGTTACCATCCCGCAAAAGTAATCGATCGGATACACGAGCTCGTGTCAGCCACCTTTGTATTACAATGTCAACACAAGACTTTCGAACTTCAACACGCCCCCGAATGTCACGAAACTGCCATGTGTGTACTGGGGTACGATCATCCCGTGGCTCGTATCATGGAAGATGACGCTGATCCAGTGGTGCGGCAAAAGACCATCGAACTCTTGAGTAGCTCGATATCTTCGTTACCCCGTACCAGTTCCAATTGGATGCAGGCCCTAGCTATGCTAACTTGCGAGACAGGGAAACCTAGAGAATTTGCTTCGTTGGTGGAAGCACTGCAACATTCCCCTGTGATGCAAACGGAGCGTGGCACCGTGTGGATGCTATGGTTATGCGCTTTATCGTGTCTAGTGTTTCCCCTGGACGAGTCACATCCTCTCACTCGCCCGTTGGTGGACAGCGTGATATGCACTTTATTGGGTAAAACTCCACCTACGCCTACGCGATCGTCCATCCAAGAATGCGTTCTCACCATCTGTTTTTTGTCAATGGACGGTGATTTAGGAGGAACGCTCCGTCTTTGGAAAGAACAAGACTCGCCACACGACAGAGACCTTAGATTAAGGGCTCTGGTAGACCACGTATCCGACAACGTGGCTCTTGGTAAAAGTCACTGCCTAAAAAGGAACAATCTAACGACGAGACGTCACTCACGTAAAATTGGTGTTGAGTCGTCTGTAGAACGATACACAGACCGATGCCGCTAGTTTTGCTCGCTGCTTGGACCGGATCGATGACCACTGCTATGGTTTGGACCATTTTCAATACGTCTTCTGATAAATCGACCCTGCGATGCTTGGCTACCTGAGCGATGAGATTAGCCGGAAAGACGGACTGTTTTGAATCCCCTTCTGTGCCAGAATGACCCAGAATTTCTCGCGTGTAGAATCCGTCGACCAACATCTCCATGACCCTCTCGACCAAACCTTTTTGTCCTATGTTGAGATCGATGTGACCTGGTCGGAGATGAAATCGATGCATGCAAGTTTCTGTGCGTCCAGTGCACGCATTGCACACCATTGAGTGGTGAATACTGTAAACATCGGGAAACTGCATCAAGCGCATCAACCAGTGACCGGCTGGCATGGTTGAACATAGCACCGTCATGACCACTTGCCGGTTGATCAAATAGGCCATGGTCGATGCTACGGATTCCTTTCGGTTAAATCCAGCTTCTTCTATCACTGCTACATCTGGAGATTGACCTCGTCCACTCTATTAAAAAGAAAGAACAAACAAAATCGACTGTTGTTATTTTTTATCTCGATGCATCGAAGGGTGACTGGGGGTTAATTAAGTGTTATGGCATGTGCAACGACGACAACAGCAACAGCAACGCTATCGGAAAAAGAGGTGACTCGGTCGATCTGGATGGACCGAAGTCACATTCTCAGGCCCTCCCCTCCGGTTAATCTCTTGCCACAGTTGAAGGAATACGAGAAATGGGCGAGTAACGATTTCGTTCTCCAAAGAGCCAGGGAGAGAGAGGGTATGTTTACCAGCCCCGGGGCTAGCACCACCGCTCAATTGCAGCAATGTCTCGCCAAGGACTTTATTGCGGTGAACGAATCGCTGGGGGTTTTTGCCTGCCTGAAGCACATGGTGGTGCATCGTTGCGGAGAACTTTGGCATCGATTGAGAGGGTGGTTAGAGCTAGAAGACGATGCATCACTTCAATGTCGCCCCACCTGCATCGGTGGTTCAAACGAACCGGGGTGGTGTTGCACTTTTTCCCGAAAGCATCTACCAAATTCTGACACTTTGCGGTGGACGATTCAGAACGTGCAAACATCGAGTGACCTAGCGATAATGGTATACGGAACGGGGAGGCAACGGGAGGATAAAAATTCACACTCTCGTACACTTGTCGGTGGTACGATGGAAACTCGAAAACGTAATTTCGACGATGCGTTTTCATCTGGTGTGATGAAGCACGGTTTATTAAGAAAAGCCATAATGACGATGGTCAAAGCATTGATCGACGAAAATAACCGTCGTCGTTACAATGATATCGTTCGAAAAAGGAGTGGTCAACCCAACGAGCTGTTGCAAGTGTCTTCTTTTACTCCCGGTGTTCAACTGTTACTACAAAAACGTCTCGTGGATTTGTGTGAGTATTTGCTAAAACAGGTGGACACCAAGGACATGGATGCGTTGATATTTTACGCATTGAAGATCACCGTCGAAGGATCTAAGTCGGGACCAAATGTCATTTTTTCTCGACTCCCAATAAAGGGTCTTATTCCTCTACCTTTGGAAACCGTATTCGAAGAAGCATTCGGCATTTGCCTAGGACAATATTCAAAAACAGTCATGAAGATATCACGTGTAACTGGAGACGAATCGTTTGCTCAAAACATGTGTTACATTCGTTCTCCTTACATTTCATTAGGCAAATGCTCGGCAAGTAAATGATATGACTCCATGTGGTTAGATTTGTTAGAGGAAGGAGAATGGCTTTCTTCTTCGTCTTCCTCTTCCTCTTCCTGATCCTCTCCTTTCTTCTCTTCCTCTTCCTCTTCGTCCTCCGACGATTCCCCATACGAGTCGTCGATCAAATCGTGATGTTTGAGAAATTGATATATGTCGTTGCATATGTTTTTTTACAGTCGAGAATAAACTGATGCATTGGACTATTGGACGAATGCGCTTGTGCGGCGATGCGATTTTGTTCTTGTTCGAGATAAACAAGAAACACAGTAGGGTTGCACTTTCCTGTTTGTTTTTTTATGCCACGTAGTCTTTCGAAATGAACAGCTAGATTACTAAAAAGTTGGTCGAACCACGACGACATAGTAGCTATTGTTGGTGTTGAATGAAAGAACAAATAAAAAGATCGTATTAGTACTTATACGTGTGTCTTTCTTGATGGTATAATACGTATATATATATATATATATTTTTTTTTTATTTCTCGTATTGGAACATGGAACGTCCCAGTGTTTTTCTTCGTAGCACGACTTCGACAATCAATCGTACCGATACACAGACGGTACCAAGATCTACAATCCTAGATGGTTTACACGACGCCTTTCAAATCGTCCGGCACAGTACCGTCGACGGTCGCATCGGTCGAGTGCATCACTTGGACAAATTGTTCGATGTGTCTTTGAAAGAAGCTTGTAATGTCATCAACGAGACAAACGAATACCTCTTGAGTATCGGTACCGACGACAGCAGCGAATTCGAACAAGTTTTTCAGGGCTACGCTTCTGGGTACAATTTCATCACTTCGGTTCTGACGGGGCATGTCACAGAACCTAATGCTATTCCCGAGACTTTTTTGGGGTCATGGGCTCGCTTCAAACATTCTTCCGACCAAGAAGCGCGCGCTCCCTGGTTTATCGTTGCTACGGCATTGGCATGGGCGCAATGCGTTGGGCGGATGTGGATTGCCCGACCCCAAGAAGATGTCCTAGCAAAAGAAGCGAGATGCATTTTTCGAGAAATGGCAGATTACAACAACGATGCAACTCTCTTGGAACACTTAGAACGAGTTTCCGACGACGAGTTTCGATTATCTTTGGATCACCTTTTAAAAAATGGTTCTCCGAGAAATACATTCGATCGGTCAATCCGAAACACGATCGATTGGGCTGCGATGCAGCTAAGACGAGAAAGGATGCACGACGATCAAATATATCGAGAGATTGCAACACTCGAGAATGTTCTTCGGTATGCGATGATACGTGCAACAAAGGATGCCAATATGAGTATACACGAGTTGGATCAATCTTCGATTGAAAACATGACACTCGATCGATTTGTTGCACTTTATCTGATCGGTCCTCGTCGACTCGTCGCACGGCTAAGTGATCCCCAATATAGTCCAAACGACGAAAAACACACACGGGTTCTGCGCGAACTTTGTGGAAAAATATCGGAACAAATGAGGAATTCGGTGATGGCAACAGCGGCTGCTAAACGGACGGAAGAATTGATTTCTCGTCATCGCCAAGATATTTGGTCGAACGGTGCAGCCATGGTACCCGGTATTCAACAGGAAGGGGTACCATCCGTGAG
This sequence comes from Montipora capricornis, assembly GCF_036669925.1. Taxonomy (NCBI): domain Eukaryota; kingdom Metazoa; phylum Cnidaria; class Anthozoa; order Scleractinia; family Acroporidae; genus Montipora; species Montipora capricornis. Next base: position 3,728 of record NW_027180162.1, on the reverse strand, counting down.
CGATGCTGTTTCCGTTTACCAACCCTCTATATTGGATGGTTCTTGGACTGCCGGAGAAAATGTGGAGGACACAGACAGCGAAATAGACGAGAGCGACCAAGAATATCACAATGATCAAATTCACCTGGAAAGTCAAAAGGACGATGGCGAAATTAGCGACGATAATGCCGAGATGTTCCAGTTGTTGCAAGAAAGAGAAGCAAGCGAAACAACAAAATACACGCCTGGTATGTTACCTGCTAGCAAATTTCTTACGCCGAGCGAAACAAGTGATTCGCATTCCACTTACGCTCCATCTTCTTTGAGTAGATTTTCCAAGGCAACAAAACAGAGAGAACCAACGATGGTGGAAGATATAACATTGTCAAACGACGACGGCTACGACGAACGTTCTACGTACACCGCGTCAAGTTTAAGTAAGCATCCTAATCGCGAAAGAGACAATGCTCCGCCCGTTCTGGACTCTTCACTCCACCATCACGGGCAGCCAAGGTTAATTTCTGCCGAACAAATGTCCGGGAGAGACGACGAAGAACTGACGCAATACAATCCTTCGGAATTTAGCGAGTTTAACATGCCTCGACCACTTCCATTAATCAACACCGATGCTAATCACCTCTCGTTTTTACCCTCTATCGTAGAAGATGAAGACGACGACGACCCCATTCGATCTATAGCTAGTGCGGGAATCGAGCAAACGGCACAATGGGTAGCCGGTGCCATTGCCTTGACACAAGACGACCAAAATATCGTCCAGGAAGGAGCAGCAACCAACGCTCTGATGGTCGATAACGAACGTCTTGCCCAGACACTCTCCGTTCATCGTGCTAGCGAGCATGGCTTGACATTTGTTCTTACTCAGACTCAAAAGGAGTTGGGACAAACCACTGCCCGGTTGGTGGAACAGAGAGAAATCACCGACCGACTACGACAGACACTCGATGAGCAAAATATCCAATTTCGATATGAAATGGACAAACTCCAGAACGATTTGAAGACACAGGAAGAGATCGCAAACCAAGCGCAAACTGCATTGAACGAGTTACGAGAACGATTTGCAAAACAAGTTGCCGAAGAAGGAGACCAAACGCGCGTCCACCGAAACAGCGAGGAAGGGTTGGTATTGCAGCTAACCCAAGCTCATACCGAATTAGGGCAAGTTCACGCTTTGTTGAGAGAGCGAGAAAACACCATTGATCAACTAAATCGGACACTCGAAGAACAACGTAACGATCACGAACGAGCATCGCAACAATTTCAACAGCAAACTGTAGAGGAAGAAAATCGAACTCGTGTCCATCGCACCACCGAGGAACGCTTAATGTCGCAGCTGAACCATGTTCATACCGAATTAGGGCAAGCTCACACTCTATTGAAAGACAACCAAAACACCATTCATCAACTACAACACACAGTCGACGAAGAACGTCACAATCACGAACAGGCATTACAACAGTTTCAACAAGAATTGCTTACACAACAGGAAATTGCGACTCAAGCACGAAATGCATACGAAACATTTAAAGTGAAAAATACACAGCACGTGGAAGACATCGAAGCACAAGCCCGTCAAACTATCGAAGAGCTAACTAGAGAGTTAGAAAACAGAAAGAGTCAGATTGCTGAATTACAAAATATTAGACAAGAAGTTTTGAATGCTCAACAGGCGACAGAAAACGAACTAGTTGCAGTTCGGGCACAATTAGAGAAGAATAATCAGGAAGCTGCAACTTTACATGGCGAAAATAAACAATTGCAAACTCGTGTGGTACAAATTACCGAAGATACCAATCAAAAAGACGGCGCAATTAGGGAATTACAAACGAAAGTTCACACCGTTAGCGATAATTATGAACTCGCGAAAGAAGAAGCAAAGAGACTCACTCAGGAGCAACGCGGATACCAGGATCGTATTCAAATCCTTGAAAACAACGTACGTGAATGTACGAGACTCGGTGAAACGCGCATTGCAGAATTATCTAAACAGAATAAAGATATCCAAGACGCTTTCGATAGATCGAATAAAGAAAAAGATGTCTTATCACGTATAGTAGAATCAAATAAACAAAGTCAGCAAAACACAGATGACCAAAAGGATCGGCAACTTCTAATGACCGAGGAAGCGCGTCAACGATTAGAAAATGACTTACAAGAGACGAGATTGGAAGTCATCGACAAACAAAAATTGATCGACGAAGTGTTACCGGTGATCTCGAGGCTTCGTGACTTGGTTGAAACGAATCAACAGCAAAAACAAGCGATCACGGAATCTGATATGCCTCGTGTCGTAGAGGACGTAACCACTGTTATACGCGAACAAGAGAAACGGTTACAAAATACCTTTCGAGAACTCGCTCATTCTATCGGAGTCGTAGATACGAACGGGATACACGACCTCGTTCAAAAAATTCAAACAGATCTCAAAGCCACCAGGGAAGCTTTGGTCCATCTTTCCAGAGAGAAGGACAGCGATAATCAATCCGACATATCACGAATGCCATCAAGTCACCTCGTGCGATTGGCCCAGGAACGTTTTGCACAGATGGGCGAAAGAGTGAAACAAACAGATCACACCCTCGATTTACTCAAAAAAATCACGAACTCCGATAGATCGGACGATGTAATCAAACGAATGCAAGAAGTGATGAAGGAAAAGAACGCTATACAAGATGGACTGAAACAACTAACAGACACTGTCGTGTCTTCTTCGTCCGTTGACTTAATTAAAATAGCGCAAGAGAAATTCCGTTCGCTAAATCAACTGTACAAGGAAGCATCGAGCGAGGTGAATTCCCTACGACGACACCTCGATGAATTACAGGAACAGTTTGAAAAACAGAAGACGGAGTATCTACGGAAAAAAGAAGACTACCTGCGACAAATCCAGGAGTTGAGCTCGATTGTCACTCGGGTTGACTCCGAAAAATCTCAAAAAGCCGATCAAAACAGAGAGTTCGAGATAACACTAAATGCATGCAAAGAAAACCTCACACGAGCGATCACCGAGTGCGATCTCATCTCCGATGAAAAACAAAAGATAGAAGAGAAGTACGCACAATATCAGACCGAGTGCTATGAACGATTTTTGGATTTGGATGCAGAAATAGAGCGTCTTAATGGTGAGATTAAACGAACGAAAACTCGTAACGAGGAACTAGAACGAACGGACAAAGATCGAGAGTCTCTTCGTACAGAGGAAAAACTCGAGTATGAAACCAATCAGCAGATTCTCCGAGATCAGATAGGAGAATGTCGGAATCGACTGCATCTAGTCGAGCAGAAGCTCGATCAAAAAACCAAAGAATATCGTCAATTGCTCAGAGAACACGAAAACGCACAAATCGAATGGCAAAAACAAGTGGATTCGTTCAACATACAACTCGACGAAGCGGCACCTAGCCGTCTCGCAGAGATCCGCTTGGAACGCGATCAGCTGACACGCAACGCCAGCGAGTTGGAAGCTCGGTTGCAGCACTTGCAAGAGATTCACGAAGAAAGAGACCGATTGGCTTCTCTCAACGAACAATTGACAAGACAATTACAAGAACTTCGAGAGGCTCGAGTTGTCGATGGCCAGACCATGGAACAACTACAACGCCACATAGCGCATCTCGAAAACGAACTAAGAACGGCTAATCCGTCCATGGAATACCAAGATGATACACCACAATTTGAAGAAGACGACTTACTAGGCGCGTCAGAAACATCTCGCCTATCCCAGATACCAT